>NW_010180632.1:35192-50523 GCF_000695765.1 Mesitornis unicolor | reverse complement strand
CAGCATGGGGTCCCTCCCATGGGCTGCAGTCCTTCAGGAACAAACTGTTCCAGCAGTGGATCCCACAGGGTCACAAGTCCTGTCAGCAAACCTCCTCCAGGACCTTACCATGCAAACCAAACAAAAACTGTTTTGAAAAAGAGTTGTATCTCTAATGTCCTGTGCCTAGAAGTTGTTTCAAAATACCTAATATGAGAACATTCTATTGACTGAAGTGTGGATTCAGAGGAGTTTTCTGGTGCCTCCGCAAACCTCTGGAGCAGTATTCAAGCAAACAGTAAACTAAAGTTCAGCAGAAGTTCAGCACTTAATAATGCAAGTATTAACCATAATATTTTTTTGTCTGGCGAACAGCAGAAATTATTATAGCATATTTCTAGTATGAGTTTATTCTCTAGTATATAAACTATTTTTATATTAACATGCAAATATTCAAACTTCTATGTCTGGTCACTTTAAAAAAATCCAGAATCATACAGACAGATGCTTTAACGTAAATTTCTGTCTTAAAAATACATTTTTCTTTCCTTCTGTCATTCTCCTCTTGATAATCAACAAAGCCTCTGTGTGTCTTCAGTAACTTTTGTTTCTGTCCCTCTTGCATTAGAAATAAAAGATCAGACAGAGTAACTGAAATGGAAAAAATAATTCCACCAAAATCACAAGAAGAAATCAATAGCTAGTTGTTTTCTTTTCTTAAGTAAAATGGCAAGTATCTGATTTATTCAAATATGACAGGTAAGCGATAAGGGAAAAAGGGTGTGTGTGTGTAGTGAAACACATCAAGATCTTTGCTGGGAGGCAAATGCAGTAATAACCAAGTGACTCAGCCTCCTGCTAAAAATGCTATTTCCATCCCTGCTTTTCAAAAGGATCCTTTTGCAGAAAATCCACACATCATTCAGCTTTACTGAATGCTGAAATGAAAAATAGATGCCCACTGTCATACAGCTATATTGATTATGAGTGAAAATGTGATCATTTTACATTAACTTGCCCCACAGCACTGAAGTTCCATCAAAGCATCAGAAGGAAATTAATGCTTTCATAGAGTGTCTAAGAAAAATATGAGATGTTGCTCACTTTGCCCTCTAGGCAAAGAGGTATATGCCAGTAGCTGAGAGGTAATAGCTTTCAGAAGAGAACATGAACTCTAGACTTTTATTAAAATCATTATTTAATGTGCAAAAAATAATGAAGCCGCAGCCTTGGCATTTAAAACAGCAATTTGTAGTCATTACATCTTAGATCATGAGGCTTATTTTGTAAAAAGCCAGTCTTTCTCAAATTAAAAATTCATCATCAACTCCCACAGATTATGTAGTACTTTAGATGATGCCATTTCGCACAGATTTATTCCAGCTAAACAAAGCGCCAGTGAAGTGGCACACATAAAATACCTATTCCATTGCTTTCTCTCTAGAAAGACCTTTCTACTCAGATTGTTTGAAATCTCACGCAAGGACTGACTAATGCATTGATATTTTAGTAATTTCACCTTCCAAGAACATTATAGATCTTAATTTGCCATGCTCCTCACCCCCACTGTAGAGTGAACTGTAAAAAGGTTATTCAACAGAAGGTTTCTTTCTTCTCTTTTCATACTTAGAATGGCAGCCAACCAAGTGAATGACAGTAAGAAGATATAAACAGGCCTAAATGGATCCCTTTAATTAACTAGCATTTAATCTGTTATGAATCTTAGACTTCTTTTTGCGGGAAAAACAAACGGTGAAAACCTGTTCTTTTACAGCAGAAATCCTGCTAAGAACATGGCAAAGAGGTACAAGTCCTACGTAACTGACATTTGTTATTCTGCTTTTTATCAAAAACTTAGGCTTGATGCTCTTCATGCACAAAGTGATTCTTAATGTATTAAGTCATATAACCTCAGAGCACATCTATATTTTAATGTTTTACCTAATAAATATTTTTGGAGGTTACTATGGCCTGACAAGAAGTTGCAAGATAGCACATTTGTTCTGTCTTAGTAGTTAAAGATTTAACTCAGTAACTTGCAGAAATGTAAATGAGATTTACATGTGTATCAGCAAGAACAAAAATGCACTGCACGTTTTATCTCTTTCCTTCTTCAAGACTTCTTTTAATTACCATTTGAGCTATTGCAATGTCAAGAAGTTGGGATCCTTTGAAAGGAACATTGAGACTCAGTTCTTCCCCCAGATTATTTTAACATATGGACCTGAATCAGCATGTAACACCACCTGTAATTTAAGTTTTTGTATGTTGAATAGGCATGCTGATTTCAATCCCACTTCTCTTTTCAGCAGAAGCTGTACATTTAAATTAGTGTGCTTCAGAGTATGTCCTTTACTGTCTTCCAAATGTCTATACTCAAAACATCTCTCCCACAGAGCATTCCTCTTACAATGGCAATGCAGCTTTTTCTATACCTTTCTGTAATCTCTACACCTACCAGATAACATTTTAATTAGGGGCTAGCAAGGGGCTAACAATGTTTTATCAAGGAAACAAAACGTTACATTTGTTACCATACTTTCAACCTAATTAAATGGCTTGCTCTTTAGCTATGTGTCAACAACTCTCTCCAGGTCTTATCTGCAAATGCCTTTTGTACATAAACTTTATATTAACCCTAAAAAATATATTTACTCACAAGTTTTGCAGAAGCCTACAATGTTTCATGAAACTTCACCAGCAGTCCAGATCTATAAGCAAAGCCAACAGATCTTACACTCACTAAATTGCTGTTTGCCAGAGATTCATGCAAAATTGTGAAATTAAAATTGGAAAATTATTTTTAAATGAAGACAAAAGATTTTGGGAATCTTGAACATGACTTCAAGATATGCAGCTTATATGATATTAAAAAAAAATTAAGCAGAACAAGCATCAGAACAAAAGCAGGCTGTTATACGTTTCATAACCACAATTTCAGAAAGTTGAAAATAAAGGATGGCCATTATGACAGGTAATTAAACTGGAAAAAATAAAATGAGGTGCTTTGTTTTGGTATTTGATAAGTTCCTGTACCCAAACTATACCAATGCCTATCCAAAACTATGTGTATCAAATTGAGTTTTAGATTGTAATGAAATACATCACTTGAAGAAAAAACAAAAGTGAAGAAATTTAATCAGTGTTGCCAGTTAGAAAGCTAAAATCTCATGGCTACTGCACATTACTCTAATTTGAACAGTTTCACAATGACATCCACAGAGCCCTGCACAAGCTGAGAACTGCTACTGCACAGGCATCACTGACATTCAGGTACCTACATTATTAGCCTTACTCCACTTACCCATGAATCTTGGCATCTTTGAAGCAAATAAGAACATCATAATTTCTATCCAAGAAGCAGAGATTATAGAGCAATTATTAAAATAGCCAGTACCTTGACGCTTCAGGAAATGGTGTCACTAGCTAGAGGCTAAATAGTTTCCCTCCCAAAATTGTTCTCAATTATTCTGATGCTAATGGAAGCTTTAGCTTCAGATTTCTGAATTTATCAGCAGAGCTGAGAAAATATAATGAATGCTGATGTACAATCTGTAGGATAAAAAAGTAAGTCATTGCAACTGGAAGAGCTTGCTGTCTCACAGGGGGAACAGGAAAGCTTGTACCACTATTGGAACCATTTTGCATGCCAGTTAGAACTCCACCACAATGTTATTAAGGAAATATGCAAAATCAAAGCACCCTTTTCTCAATACCTCTAACAGAGCCAAATCCTCCAAAATAAGCACCTAGGTACAGCTTTTACATCACCTTCCTCATATGCACCTGCTTCTCTTATCTCCAGTTATATGATGACAGACTGAGGCAGAAAGACCAATATTTGTACAAGAAGGTAATTTTTGAGCAGTAACATTTTTACATGTAATCCAAGCAGCATACAGATTAAAGTTCTACTTTCATGCTGTGTACTGCTTATTGGGTACTAGTGATATGGACTCTTCACTATATAAAGATCTATTGTGGGATTTCTAAGTGCATAAGCATGATAAACATTAAAGGAGTTGAGCAGTCTCAAAGTCTCAAAAATATATATTTTTTTTTAATCTGAAAAAATGCTTATTCACTAAAAGTAAACTGGGCAGGTGGTTTGTTGGGGGTTTTTTGGTGGGTTTGGGGTTTTTTTCAGTATATTATTTCTTCTACATTGTGCTCACCTTTTCTCCCAAAGCCCAGCAAACATTTGAAATTATTATGTATTCAAAAATGGTGTAAAGACAAATACTTCTTTTAGCTTGAAACTCAATTTGTGGTTGAATGATTAATGTCATCTAGGTCTCGCAACTACATAAGTTTGGATGTCACCCAGGGGGCTCAGGTTGTCATGCCAGTAGAAGTACACATTTTTCTTCTCAATTCAGTGCACAACAGGGCATGGTTCCCTAGATGGAGTACAGGCTCCCTCTATAGTTACAGTCTAGAAACCAACACTGACTGGTCTGACCACAACAGCTTTAATTAAAATTATTTTTTCTTTATGGTAGAACAAAATAAACAAGAGCAACCATTCCTGCATAATTTCTCAGTTGCATCAGCTGCCTTCCAGTTACTATTACTACTCACTGATGCTGAATCACAATTACTTTTTAAAAGGTAGTGAATTTGCTAAAAATAATCCAAAAACATACAGCAAAAAGTGATTAATCAAATACAGAACATACATATTTAAAAACTTTGATCAAGTCTTGCTTCACATTAACCTTTCAGATGAACTCTTCTTTCATCATATTCTCATTAATATTCTGTTAATATCATCAGTCTTAATTAACAAGGAATACAAACCTTTTGTTCTCTTCCCCCTTGGTTTATTTTTCACCTTTGTGTTTTCAAAAAGTAGATGACACACTATTTGCATCTCCCATAATAATTTTATCTTCTCTATGTGGATATCTGTCATCCATATCCAACATCTTAGTTTCTAAGTCTGTCCCAGGCCAGGATCCCCAAAACCAACATCTGGCTACTCTAAATCAGTTGTTTGCTCTGCTTCCAAGCAATCTGACTGCTAATAGTGGCCATGTTTCTAAGAAGACGAGCCTGAAATTTAACAAACTGCAGAATTACCTGCTTTAGACTAGCTGTTCCAGAGGGATGAGTTTCCCATGCACATTAAAGTTCCTGACCTCTGCACTTCAGGTTCACCTTGTTAGCATGCCAAGTGTGCAAGCAGAAGCTATGGATTTGCATGTGCTTATGCCAACTATGCTTGCAGTGAGGCAGAAGACTGTGAGAAACAGTGAAGAAAATATTTCCTCACCCACATCTCACCTGCTCTTTACAGTGTGAGAGCTTCTAGTCCATGTCAATGCAAAGTCATATATGGTAGGGTAAACCTCTTCTGACAGGTTTAAGCTTGGCTGTTGGTCTTCCCTCCAAGACAGGCGGAAACCACGTGTTCAGTTAAGGACAGCTAAGAAGGTGTTTAAGAAACAGCTCCTGATTCCTGTGAGCAATAGCAGCACCCTGCTAAGAGCCCTGGCAAGAATGTTTTAATTTCTTCCAGGGCAAAGACAAAGAGTTTAGGCCTTTAAAATAACTTCCTTAGCTTTGCCTTGGAGGGGCTTAGAAGTACTCACACACCAAATCACTGATCCTCAATGAAAAGCCAAAAATGTAACTGGAGATGCACCAAAGAGGAGAAACTTAGACTTCTTCAGTTCCACTCTCCCTCCCAGTAGGAGCTGTGCTTTGGAGACCTACACAGATTCTCTGCCAATATAATCTTAGCCCCATCTCAACTACCAAGTGCCTCTTGCTAAGGCATCTGCCACGTGTTGGGTGCTGAGGCTGTTAAACCCCAAGTCATGGTCCATCAAGCTGGTAACATGCCTTTGAGGCCACATCCAGAAATAACACATTGCTGTGGAACACCTTAAAGCCTCACAAGTGCACCTCACCACCTAGAAACACCATGGCTTTTACCCATTACTCTCCTTTGCCACCTGCCATCTCAGTCACTAAATACCTTCCACACGCAGTCTCACAGTAGATGCCTGAACAGACTCCTTCCCACTTAATAGGTGTTTTACACTTGAAGCATCTTAAGCATCATATTCACAAAAAGATAAAAAGCTTACTTAGGGCTCTGCTTGAGTTTGTGGTCCTGCCTGAGGTACACATTCATGAATAAGACATTTTGCATACCTTGATTAACTCTCTCAAGTGATCTTTCTGTACTTGAGGAACACCACTGACACAATCATGTCACAGGCAGGGAAAGCAGCATGTAGTAAAAAAAAGTTTCAGATCCTCAGCAGTATTGTTGAAGAGAGAACTGAACATAAAAATAGATAAGAGTTTACTACTGCCTTTTCACTTGTTCCCAAACAATGAGGTAAAAACAACGTTTAAAACTTTAAAACTAATAGTGATCTTTTATTTACTGGTGGTACCGAGTTCCCTGAGGCCTAGTCAAATTTTTTTGATGGTGTAAAAATTATCAAATACCGTCTGTTGGTCTATGTTCCAATTCCCACTCTCACCCAAGAAAATTAAAGCTCCTTGAAGTGAATCCATCAATTCCTTAACAATAGTAGGATTTCCACTACTGCAGTATCATATTTTCTTGAATAAATTCGAAGTGTATCTCACTTCCTATGCATATATGTTGTAATTACTGAAAAAGCAATTTTGAAATAAAAACTTATATACAATAACACTAATAATAATTATCAAAGATTAAAAAATCTGTTTTAGAATCATTAATGTGGGCAATGGATCATCATCTATGCTAAGCAGTTTAGCTAATAAAATAATTTTAGTTTTCTTACCATCATCCATATTACATCAACAAATAATCACTAGAGAAACTCAGGGTATCTGACCACAAGTTGTTTGCCATTTTTATGGCAAAATGTCTAGTAAATAAAAGGTTGGAAAAGATTTGTAATTGGCATCCAGCCATTCTAAAAACCAAAAGCTGATCAGCACTTGGCAGTCTCAGCCTCAAGGTTGTCTGTATTGATCTCTGCAATAGAGACAAAAGTCGAATCTTTACACATAAAGCACAACATTTTTGAAGGCAATGCAAAACCAGGAGGAGCGGCTGATACACCAGTGGGTTGTGCTGTCATTCAGAAAGACCTCAGCAGCCTGGAGAAATGGACTGACAGGAACTGTATAAATTTAAACAAAGGGAAATTCAAAGTCCTGCACCTGGGAGGGAATAAAATCCCATACACCTCTATAGGCTGTGGACTGACCAACTGGAAAGTAGGTAAATCGAAAAGGGTCTGGTGGTCCTAGTGAACACCCAAATTGGCCACTAACTCCAGCAATGCACTCTTGGAGCAAAGAAGGACAAACAGACTCCTGGAGCAACATTAGGGAGAGAGTAGCCAGCAGGTTGACTAGAGTGATTATTTCCCTCTGCTCAACAGTGGTGAAAGATATACCTGGAGTGCTGGGTCCAGTGCTGGGCTCCCCACTATGAGACATGAAAATACTCAAGCAAGTCCAAGGAAAGGCCAGAAAGATGATTAAGGGACTGGAGCAGCTGTCTTAATGAAGTGAGACTGAGACAGATGGGACTCTTCAGCCTGGAGAAGAGAAGGCTCAGGGGATCCAAGCCATGTGTATAAATTCCTGAAGAGGGAAGTAAAGAAGACGGAGCCAGGCTCTTCTCCGTTGTGCCCAGTGACAGGATAACAAGAGGCAATGGGCACTAGCTGAAATACAGGAAATGCCACCTAAACACAAGATAGCACTTTTCTACTGTGGAGGTGGTCAGACAGTAGTAGAAGTTGCCCAGAGAGGCTGTGAAGCCACCATCCCTGAAGATACCCAAAACCCAACTGGACACAGCCTTGAGCAACCTGCTCAGAGCAGGAGGATGGACTAGATAGTCTCCAGAGGTGCCTTTCTGCCCCAAAAATCAAACTCAGACTAAATGGTTATTTATATCAGTTTACTCTCTTTCTACCATCCTGACAACACACATCGCACATGGGGAGGGACTTTTTACAAGGGCATGTAAGGGCATAAGATGAGGGATAATGGTTTTAAACTGGAAGAGGGTAAATTAAGACTGGATATTAGGAAGAAATTCTTTATTGTGAGGGTAGTGAGACACTGGCACAGGTTGCCCAGGATGTTGTGGATGCCCCTTCCTTGGAAGTATTCAAGGCCAGGTTGGACAGGGCTTTGGCCAACCTGGTGTAGAGGGTGCACATGGAAGGGGGGTTGGACTGGATAATCTTTAAGGTCCCTTCTAACCCAAACCATTCTATGATTCTGTGATCAGCTAAAATAAAAGAAACAAGCGCACATGCACACACCACCACACAAAAAACCCCAAACATTTAGATAAAATGAAGGTTAACTCCACTAGCATTCAAGATACATGAACTTTTATGTTCAAAGAGTTTAACTACTGCACTGAGATTATTAGCCCAGCAGTCATTTACACAGAAGAGCCTTCTGTGGTTCATTCTTTCCAAAAGGTATAGAAGTAAAAAGAATCTTCATTACTTCTGAACAGAAGCAGTACAATTTTTTTTCCATTTTCTACAATCACAGTATTTGATCCAACTCAAAAAAAATACAAAAGATCCATCTATTTCCACTTAAAGAAGGAAGGAACACTGTTATCAGCTAATCATAATAAACTATAAAGCCTACCAAGCCATCTATAAAGGAGAAGGGTATTCTTGCATCACTTACTCTTGCATCACTATCCTCGGGAACTTCATATATTGAGGGCACCTCTATAACAGACCCAATACCTAAAACTAGTGAACAAAGAATTTTTGTTTCTTTCTCCAAAGGGAATAAGTAGTCTCTTCACTCAAAACGAGACAAAGAGTTCTTCACAATTTGAACCTCTATATTCTAAATATTTTCAGGTTTACTTGGTGGTTTTTTTTGCTTCTTGGGGTTTTTTGTTTGGTTGTATTGCTGTTTGGGGTGGTGGTGGTGGTATTTTTTGGGGGGAGGAGCAGAATCAGATCCATCAGTGTGTTAGCATTAAAAAGAATCACAAGGTGATCCAAAATGGTATTTCTCCACAATGACAAGAAGTGAACAAGCCTTAGGAAATTTATTCTTAAACAACATGCAATAACCCGACCTGACCTGTTTACAAGAACTTGGCATCTAAAAGTATAATTAAAAAAAAAAAGACAAAAAAGTAAGGTACGTTTACCTCCTATCAAAACCAGTTTAAGAATCTAATTTCTTTGAGATAAAAGGAAATGTAGTCTTAACCTCATTACTCTGTGCTTGTACACTACCTACTAGTACACAGCCTTGATTAAGGTTCTATATGCAATCCATGAATATTACTCACTTGTTACACATAAAAAAATTCTCCTATTAGTCACAGTATAATGTTTCTAAAAGTATTGTTTGCTCCTAAAAACAAACACTTACAATACTTACATTTGCTGTTCTTCAAAAATCATCTAATCACAGCAAAAAACAGCAGTATTCACATATTCACTCTTTCACAGACTTATCATCTTAAGTCATTCAGATAACTTCATCTGCAAGATGCATGTTATTAGCATACAGCATAAATACAAGAAACTCCTAAAAATACATACAGCATTGTAGCAAACAGGTGAAAGCTGGATTTGACAGAAGAAATATTGGCTATTCCTATGTCTGGAAATGCATTCAATAATCTTCCTTGATGATTAATATATCCCACGTGTAAAAGCCTGCATAAAAGACCAAGCAACAGCTGTAATTTACTGAAGGAGGTAGGACAGCTCAGCAGTAGAAGCCATCCAAGTTGTAAAATGACAGTGTATTAGTAGTTCCCATCCATTTAATTACAGTTTAAACTTTCCAATCTGACACAGTAATAAATTGAAAAATGCTGCATTACTGGCTATTTTTTTTCTTTAAGACAGATGTTGTACATGGTATATTGTGGACCTTTTCCATCTCTTCCTTTCTTGCTGGTTATTGCCTGGCTAACAGGATGTTTCATTTTAATGAAAAATACATTAGTGCATTAAGATAAGGTCATCAGTTCTTAAGTTAAATGCAATTTCTGTAATAAAATTAATTGTATGGCCCACATAAAATTTTTTATGTGGGTTAAACACTTTTAATTACTACCTAAATTTTGTTCAACTGAATGTTTAAATGGAGTATTCCCCTATAAAAAGAATGCATACACTGTGAAATGCCTTCACAGTTCTTTATGGCATGCCTTCTATATGTTATACTGTAGTACAGTAAGTGGTCATCAGTATTAAAGTCTACCTAAGTGTCTTGAGCAAGGCTGAGGGGAAGGAGGTACAGAAAAGCAAACTGCCAGGCTGTACATTCTGTGAATCTTGAGCATCGACCTGGTTGTCTAGGGACATGTCTGCTTGGGTTTGGGGTATCTTTAAGGATGGAGACTTCACAACGTGTCTGAGCAACCTGGTATACAACCTTATAAAGTAGACAATGTTGTGAAAGCTATTTGTAAACCCTATTCTTTTTCATATAAATAGTAAATATTATTTGATACAAATATGAAATAATCACTGTAGCAGAAGTTGGAGCTCAGACAGATCACCCCTAAGATTACTGTAGCAATCTTTCACTATAAAAAAGTCCTCATGTTTTCTCAGTAATATTTGTATACTTGCACATGAAAGACTTTAGGATTATTTTATCCCACTAGTTAGGAAGTTCTTCTAAAACATGAGGCAAAACACAAATTCTCCATTCCATTCAAAAGCAGAGACATAACTCTATGCCTTGGATGGCTTAGATGGCTGTTAAGAGGACTTGAAACATTTAAGTTTCATAAATGGTGCATAGTTCCTTTTTAAAGTTCTTACAACATTAGTTTAATAGGCAAAAAGGTGGGTTTTTTCTTTCCTGAAAGAGAACAAGACTATCCACCAGGAAATTTTTTTTCAACCAGGATTTTTTTTTTAAGCTTTTTTTTTATATATATTTTTAATTCAGCTTCTGAACTTGCAAAATAATAACAGCATTATTTCATCTCTAAGTCAGATGCCACTGAACTGCATAATGATGGGCCCTTGGACTTCAACCATGGATTAATGGGTTAATTCAACATGCATACTTTTTCTAGTATATTTTTAGTTTTATGCCTACAATTCCATGTACATTATTCAATCAATTGATTTATGAAAACAATATTCCTATAGTAACTTAAATGTGGTTCTATATTTCAGAATCAGATTAAATTTGACATTTTATGTTCCCTTCATTTAGACTGAACTGGATTGTGTCAACAAAAAATATCTTCCTACATAGAGAAAAGAACTGTTTCCATTAAAGGAAGCTTTGGAAATACTTGCCTTTTGTGGCCTTAGACTCAATAAATTGTTAGACTAACCAAGTGAATATATAATATTCTATGATAGAAATAATTGATACAATCATTTTCTATAGTGTTCCTCATTGTGCTTTCTAAGTGTACCTTAGCCATCTGAAAAAAAAAGAAAAGCCCATTTTTCTTTTACAGCATCCAGGAGATGTGATTTTGGTGCATGAATGAATGGTGTAACAAACAGTCAAATCACACTAAAAGTTGCTAGCTCCAGCACTACTTACATGAAGGAAATCATTGTCACTCTACGGGGAGACTGACATAATAGCACAAGGGAAAGCATGGTAACCTTAAGCAGTTGAAAACCAGTTAGAGAAGAGGCCTGTCCAATTCAAAGATATGTGGGTATCTGACCTCCAAATCCTGGTCAGTCTATGGTGCAAATGTAAGAGAGGAGGAGGAAGAGGAACAGTCCGTATACATAAGTTCATACATATACTATTTTGGGTATCTGGGTATGCCCTACAGAAAAGCAATGAAAAAATTAGCACCTTAGCTCTGCATCCATGAGGCACCTGTAGCAGAATACAGTGAGGAAGGTAGAGTCCTCTGGAACCCACTCATACAGATAGAAATTACCTGAAAAATCCAGTTCTAGAAAATATACCTGACAGAAATATCCCAAACAAGCAGCAAATGAACAAAAGTGTTTATTATGTTCTTTCTGCATTTTTAATCAATCAACTCCATGTTTTACTTTCCTCTGACTTTAAAGCTTTTTTTAACTGTTCATACTCTTCTTAGAACTGAAAAATAATTACTTGTCATATAAAAGTAGTAAATTCCTCAATATCTCTCAAATTCTTGATTACCATTGACATATGTAATGTAAATTTGTACTTTACTGTGTTAGGAATAGGTACTCTGTTTCATACTGTTTCATAAACCAGGGTTATTTTTTAAAATATCAGCCCTAGATGATTTCATTAAACTGCTTAAACTCAATAGGTGTTTAAAAAAATGCTTATAAATACAATATTTAATAAAAGAAGTCTAACAAAATTGTTACTTCCTCAAAGGAATTTAAAAAACTACACCCACATGCTTTTGGCTACAATATGTTCTCATTCCGTTATCAAATTGCTGTCATTTGGCCACTTCCTTTTGGTTCTTTGGCCAGAATAATTTATAAAATGAAATTTCACAGGTGCAAGATTTATAGTGAAAAACTTATTTTGGGCTTTTTTAACCATCTGCAAGTTTTCTCTCCATAAAGTTCTTTACTAAATGAAACAGTTTGAATCCTCAATTACTTTTTTGCAAAGGCTGCTGATTTAGACTTAGATACGAAAACTTTTATTTTCAACCAAGTATACCAATTTCTCTCCTGGTTATTATAAAATAATGCTTGTTCCCTTCTCCTGTTTAAGGAGAACAATTTTCCCATTAGACTCACAGAAATTCTGTAATATCCTCTCCTTTTTCAAATGCAGTTATTTCTATTTGTGACTAAAACACGCAACTATTACGATCAACACTGAATGTTTTCTAAAACAGCAACATTTGAAACGATTTCTGAAGTATGCAAGTAGAGATACAGGTTCACAAACAACCTCTACACTGAAAGATTAACTACAATAACTCTCCTGTTAATGATATTTGTGTATGAGCATGCAGACATCTGTGATCAGAAAAGAGGAGGCTTTGGCCCAACTGAAAATTCCAACATCACTACACATTGCCCTTTTTTCTAGAGCCATTGTCAACCCTTTTCTAAACAAAAACATTGCAAGGCTTTGAGAGTCAGCTTGATGGTGGAGGAAAATACAATGAATATGAATCTAATTATATTTAAAGGGCAACTTTCCCTGGTTTCACATATGTTCCTGTGGAAGTTATACCTTCTCCAAGATTTCTAAGAACTTTTGCTCAATGCTTACTCTTCAAGAAGCATCTCTGCCTCAAGGCTCTATTTTAAACAGAGGTCAGCTCCAGGCTCTGAAGTAAGCTGCCCTGCATTTCACATAGCAGCATGTCCTAGTTTTTATTACACTAAAAATAACACAGCACCTGAAGATAACACCACTACAGCAAGCCTCCCAAATGATCAGAAATTACACAGATTAAAATGTAAAGGCTGTGTACACCAGCACCACCTGGTGATATAATGAAACACATAATTATTTGGTTGGATCAGATTATTAGTGAACTGCCACACTATGCTAGCAGTCAATTTTTCTCTTGATGCTCTGTGTGGTGCACTGGGTCAGAGTCCGGTGGTTGGGACCAGGATGCTCCACTCCCAGGATGCTCCACTCCCAGGCATGGTCACCACTCCTGCCTCTGAGAAAACGAGGACTTACTCCTGGGTGGCGCTTCTCCACCAGCACATACTTCTCCCTGCCTTTCATCTGTGTGTATGCAGCGCAGCAAGGTGCAATATCATAACACCCGAGGCTAGCACTGTATTCTCCAAAACCAGCATGGGTCAGACTTGTGCACTCAGTAAGCTCCCTGCACAAAACAACATCCAACAGGATTTTCAGGTATCAACATAACAGTGTCAGCAAACACCGATACTGCGGCAAGTCTCAATGTAAGCTCTCTTGCAAGGTTAAACTGCTTTTAGCTCTTCTCTGAGCAGGTTTTCATGGCTCTATAACAGGTCATACAGAAAACCATTAAGTACTTTAGCCTGCATAAGCCTGAAACCTTGTAATCACCCAGTACCGGCAACCTTCAAAGCAAGTATTGCCACAACTAGTAACAGGCCACAGGCTTTGTACAGTGCTCCCAAGGGCTCCTGGCCCAGGCTCACCCTGTTTAAATCTGCCTTCACTTACGTGAAGCTTTGTTTTTACTCACCTTGCTAAAGCTAATTTGTTTTATTTTTGCTGGGCAGAACTGGTTTTCCAGAGTAACAAAGTAAATGAAGCCCAAGTGTCTAACATGCACAAAAATGCACTATAAATAGTAAATTTGGATGCAAAACAGTTGCAGACCAAATGGAAGAAAAAGCAAAGTACAAAACACATATTAGCAAACATAAAAATGACAGAGTGGCTCCTCAAGTGAGGATCCCACCCCACATTTCACTTCTAAGGAAATCTGCTTCAGGCATCAGATTAGACTACCACTAAAGAAAGTTTGAGAAACCAGAAATCCCATGAGAAGATCTGCTTTCATCATCACTGAAGACAAGAAGAATATCAGTTTCCTTGGGCACCACTACATATCTAGATGCGATATTTCCCAGTAGGAGGGCCCAGAGGTGGGTGAGGAGCCCCAGAGGTACATGGCCCAGTCAGCCTGTCTGCATGTTGTGTCTTCAGCAGATACAAATGTTCCAGAACAACTCCTGATGAGAAATTCCAGCCAGCGTTATCCTGAAGCTGATCTCACAAAGCTGACAGACCTTCTGTAAACTGATATATTCGTTCTTAAAGAAGGTAATAGTTTTCTCTCGAGATATGACAAATAATTCTCTTCTTCAAGTTCCCATATATTTATGAACATATTTGTTCAGGACAGGACCACAAATCTAAGTTTACAAGGAAGTGTTTTAATTTCCTAGTCTCAAAAGAGCAGCAAAGCTGGCAAACCTGATCACTCAGTCTTTGATCTTCCTTACTTGTAGACAAGCTGTAAGAGATTAAGCTCTTTTCCCATTACTTAATCACTTAAAGTGATACTCTAGGAGTCCCAAGGGTAAATGCATTAGGCTACTGATCAGTCTGGGCGCCTTTTTTTATATTTTTAGAGAGATTGAAAGATTTATAAAATACTGCTAGCTTATGCAGTTTGGATTAGATTTTCAGAAATCCTTTGATAATTTACAGGCATAACTCTTGTTTAAACCAGTGTGCAGAGGGAATTCAAATGGCTATTTTTTTAATATCATGTAAACTGCTCATTTTTATTATTAATTTTTCTTGCCATGTTTTGTATTATGTATATACTTACTTTCTCTATAGTTGTAAGAAAGTGTTCTTACAGTCTGGAAAGAGAAGGGTCAATGTGTTAAATTAAAATCCCTGATTACTGTGTTGCTGTACAGCAACAATTTAAGGTAAAAGTTTGCAAGATTTGCAT
>NW_010180632.1:0-35161 GCF_000695765.1 Mesitornis unicolor | reverse complement strand
TTCCCTACATACTTTATGTCCACTGTATCCCAGCTCAAATTGTACAAAACCCTAGGGTTTCTCAGTCCAGGAAAGAATTGAAACGTTAAGGAGACTGCCTGGAAAGTTCCCAATTTGAATATACTTTTTCTAATGTAACTGCATTTATAGCCTTCCAGAACTATTTAATTCTCACCAGGGAAACCACAGGAAGGTGAAAGAAGCCTTTCAAAAAGAAGAGGTTTTTTTTTTCAATCAGACATAGTGACAACTGTATCATATAATGATGGCAAATATATGGGATTACTGCCAGACTCTCATCCAAGACACTCTGATGTCTTCATCTAGTCAAACATGTTCTACAAATAAAATTGTATTATGCATAGCAAAATGAATGTTATGTTATGGATTTTGGCATGAAACCATAGTGATTTTTAACTCAGTTGTCTGCTATGATTCAGGATATTAATTGGAGTATAAATTGTACAGATGCACATTCTGCATTACGCGACCTTTTTCTTCCAAGGTCTTACAGAATCATTTGTCTCTAAAACGACCACTCTACGAAAACAAAAAAAAACCCTACCACACAGAAAAAATCATTGCTGCTTAGATAAAGAAAATATTTGTAAAACTTGATTTCTTAAAAATACCCAAAGAATGGTATGGAATGGAATGGTATGGAATGGAATGGAACGGTATGGTACGGTATGGTGTGGTGTGGAAGCTGGAACAGCTATTCTGCTTCCTGACTCCCTAGGGAGACCAGACTCCTCCGGGGGAGGTCTGCCTTCATCTTTTCTAAATTTAACGCTCAAATTGAAATATCAAAAAATCTTTAGTGAACTCTTACTTTATCTGAACTTGAAATTTAGTCTTACTTGAAAAAAACAATTCAGAAAAGCTCAAGACACTTTAAATCATGCCAATGTTATTACTGATTCAAAATGTCATTATTTCCAGTGAAGCTGAAACACTTCCTCAAAATATAAAGCCATACATAAAACATGTCTGTCTTATGCAGCACTGAATGTCTCTCTGAATGTAGACCTTGGGGGGCAGCGCGAGGGAAGAGAGAAAGCAAGAATACTTTTGATGCTAAATCTTAGACCTAAGAGTTCCTATGCTTCTAATTAAATTAGTGCTTCCACGTCTCATTTATTCTCATTAAGAAAATGAGTGGAAGTCACAATTGCTGACTGCATTAGAAGGAAGTCACCAAGTTATTATCCATTTGCTCTTCAAAATGGAGCAAGAGGAAACCATAACTATGCCAAATTAATGTAAGTACAAGACATTATTACTAAGCGTAAGCATCCTTACCTTTAAGGCCAAATGTATAACAGTTTAAGAAAGAAAAAACAGCAGCAGCTACAACTACAACAAAAGGGCACCCAGCTTACCAACCTTCTCTGTCCAGATAAAGAAACCACATATGTCCTAAAGAAAAAAAGTATCCGTATTTTCGAGAAGCATGACACAGTCTCATACTAATAGCTACGCAGCGTAAACATCCAAAGTCCATGTAAGCTTTTAGCTCTGCTATTTCCGAAAGGATTGAGAAGTCATTATTTTGCCAGACATTTCTGTGAAACTACCACAAATATTGTCTGTGTCCTATTTCATCGATTTTCCAAAAGAATTACAAACAATTCAAAACATAACACTAAACTGTTAAGCAAAGATCATAAAAATCTTTCAACTGTCAACTAAGTTGAAGGCTTGTTTTCTCTGCCGATTCTCTGTCACATCCATTTGAAGCAGCCCTCCGTATTCGGGTCACGCCAACTCTTCCTCCCTGCTTCCCAAGCACTGGTGGGGAAAAGACAAAGAACAGTGGCGGAGGAAAGCTCAGCTCAAGAGCTGTGGTTCTGGGTCAGCGCCTGGCCACACCAGCCCAGGGAAAGCAGCGGTCAAAAGCGAGTATGTGAACTCACACACCCAAAGTCTTTCAGAATCAGGCTTAAAATGCAACACATTGCTATGCCCTTTTAATCACTTAATTTCCCTTTCTTTTGTCCTTAGAAGTGCTTGAACATTTTCTTTTCTAATCTAAACAATTAAAATAAAAGTCAGACCAAAGTAGAATGTGCATCATAAGAAAAATACCTTATGACTGGTGACAGATGCTTCCCCAGGTTGTTACAATATATAGCATTTTAAAAAATAAAAAAGTTAGGAACAAGTTCTGCAGTAAGAGAAGATTTAACATTCTGATATGACTGTCAAAGTAGAAATTTAGTAAGGCCTTTTCTAGAACAATAGTAACTACCTAAATCTAGTCATTATTTGATTTTTTTAGCAAGATACGTTTATAAAGACTGACACGTGATACAATGATGCTGGAAAGAGTAGTTGCTGTTGTCTGACATCAGTTGGGGGGTTAGGAATGGTTTGTAAGTTAATTAAGTGTCCTGGAAAATTAAAAGCAGTCATCAGGAATAAAACAATACTGTGTTCAGTCACAGGATGTTTGTAGCAATAACTAAGAAGGGGATTTACTCGTTACTTCTGGTAACAGTTGCCTCCATTAGGGCAGTCGAAGAGTAAGTAAAATCAGCTGTGCACCAAGTGTTCTCATCTTTGTTTACTTGGGGTATTTTCCTTCTTTTTTCTGAGTTAGCTGTTCAGTCTGGTGACCAGTAAGTTAAATTATGAAAAAGCTACATAAATAATAATTTTTTAAATAATTTAAAATATGTTTTTGTGAGCAATCCTCTTCTCTTTAGATGAGAAGATCAAGTAAGAATGCCTTTCTGACTCAGAAATCAGACATGATGTAAAATGCTTCCTTGCTCCACTGCGGGAGGAAACTGTTCTGAGCCTGCATCAGAGAGACCATCTCAACCTTCCCATACCACAATGTGGGGTACCGAATTTCACAGTTATTCCTCTGGGTTCAGAACAGGGACTAAAACTTCCTGTTGTCCAGTGACATCCCTTGGGATATTTTGATGTCAAGCTTTCTTATTTGACCTAGCACCATCAATCTGCTTCCCACCAGACTTTCACGGAAACTGCAAAGTATCCACCGAGATGACAGAGTAATGATAGAGGGAGAGGGGAAAAAAAACCAAACAAAACCAAAATTATTTAACTTTTTAACTCTTACCTTAGGAACAGAAAAATAAGATACTTCCTTCCAGGATGGACAAAGCTAAGTTGAAACATTTCATTAGCATGCTAAATAAAAAGTCCTATAATTATTTTGGAAACTCCCTATTGCTTTGAGTCCACATAGTGCATTTCATTAGTTTTTAGAAAGGTACAGTTAGATCTCCCATCTCTGTTCTGCCTAGGCTATGAGTACAGTTTTAGCTCTACTTCCCATTACATCTGTTCAAACCACATAAAACAGCACTTTATGGAAGCCACATGTTATCAGAACAGAGCGCATGAGACACATGCAAGAACAGAAGTGCAAAGGAAAAAAGCAGCACCCTTATACCAGAGGTGGAGATATTTTAAAGTAGAACTGAACCACAGCAACATGCTTTCCCTTCAGTTCCATACACAAAATAAGAAGTGTTTCATTTTGAAAATGCAGAAAGTTTAATTACAGTTAAAAGTTAATTTACATTAATAGAAAGATTTATTTTTCTTTCATAATTCAATATAAAATTCTGCTTTGTAAACCCATGTTTCCACAGAAATCCCAGTTATTGTTTTGGCTTCTTAAAATTATCCCCTTTTTAAGGAAGACTCCAATTTTGGTCCATGTCCATGTATTTTTTTGTATTAAAAAACAAGCACAATACTGTGATTTACGCTTGTATAACATACTGTTTCCACTCACTAAATCAATCGATATAATTCTTCTGATCCTTAAAAATCTACTGTGGCTGTAAGAAATCTTAATTTGATAAGGTTGCTAAAGGACTGAGTAAAATATATACTGCTATTTAATTATTTCTTTGTACTTCCCTTTCCTCACTGTATACTTAAATGGCAGACAACATAGCTCAAGGATCCTCACCAGTGATGTTTGGAACATTTCTGTGAGTAGTTGTAAAAATCTCACCGTACTGGTGTCCTGCTCCATGTTTTGGACTCTTTGACTTACAGGAGTTCAGACAAGTAAGTTAGAAATAACCATAGCACCAATCTACAATGAATCATAATGTACAGGGGTTCGGAAGATGGACATATACAAAGCATACTTAAAGTAAAAAAATTAATAACCTAGAGGATTAAATAATAACCTGTGGCTGCTTTTGTCATTCATTTAAGCTTTTTATTTCACCTTCCTTTACTACATATGGCGTTAACTCTCTTACTGTTTAACAGCTATTGATGTATAATTACAGACATCCAGGTATACCTATATTTCATGCAGCCCAGCTCTCCTCAAGGCTTCATAGATATCTCGAATTAGAGATTGCTCTGCTTCATGTACTCTCCTTCCTGCCCCTTCAGTTCTAGTGATGGTGTCACTGCTATTCAACCAAATTAAAAGACAAGTCAGCATTGGACACGAATCGTTTCAGCTGAAGGCCTCAAGTGATCATTTATTCTCTGCTTCTGCAGACAATACTCACTGCCAAAGTATTCTATTTTTAAAAGTTAAGCCATCAACTACCAGAATACAGCTTAAGGCATTTTTGATCGAGACCCAAACTAATCAGTTAACTAAGAAAGACTTCAAGTTAATAAACTTCCCTTTTATTTTCAGAGAAGCCCTCATTATGCTTTAATCTAGAATTTTAGACTATGCAGTTTTAACACTTTTTGAAGTGTGATTGATTTATTATTCTGTCATGTTATTTATTGGATAATATGATAAATTCAATACAATTCATCATAGTATTCTATAAATATTGCAACAAATTATTAAAGCAATAAAATCTTATGGCAGAAATTTAATGAGATCATGTCACATTTGTGTTAAAGCCAAGTGATAAATTGTGACATATGCAGTGGCTGTCACCACCTTAAAAGAAAAAGTCTGCACATACTCTCAACACAAAGCAAAATTCAAAATCTGGACTTGGAGTTACTAGACAGAAAAAGTACAACAGAAAACATTGATCATATATGTCTATCTGCACAGTAGTCTTTCCTCCAGTAATGCATACCTGGATGCCATTTAGTGTGAAATTCAAATACATGAAATACACAAAAAATCAGCAATATAGGGCAGACCTGTACTTACAGATTTATTGTGTGCATCTACTGTTTTAATTTGGCCATTTTTTGAGCAAAACACTTTTGTAGTACTATTTTTCCTTAATTTTCTTCTGCCAGATAGAGCTAACACAGCAAATTACTTCTATCCTGTTGTCATACAAGTCAAAAAATTTAAAAACTATAATTGAATTTGAAAAATGGTAATTAATTTGAAATTCGAAAAAAACCACAGGAAGCATGTAGAAAAGGACGACACACCATTTACTGATGAGTGTAGAAAGGGATTTATATCCCTATGTATTATATTAGAAGACAGTTGCAGGAACTGCTTATGAGTCTAGCTACTATTTTTGTAGGTGCATACCCATGCAAACACACAATTACTTGCTGCAGATGTGCTTAACAATAAGTTGATATCAAGTCCGACATGTAGCTGGTAATTTCTTCCTCTTTCCCAGTTTTGTAACAACTAAGGCAGACTGTGTCTCACAGATTTACTGAAATACTCTTTTAAATGGAAGAGAAGATGATTTAGTAGGTCTTATCATTATTCAGCCTTAGTACTGAATCTTTTATTATTTAACATTCTCCTAATTGTCTCCTGGAGGAGACCAAAGTTCTAGCGATTCATTCAGAATCTCTTCCTACTTATTAAAAATCAAGTCATCCAATAAAGGAGTAGAGAGAAAACCATGTGAATTTAGAGGCCAAATGCCCCCGAGCCAAACTCCTTTTGAAAAACAGATTACAATCCATTCATAGATTAATCAACAAGGCTTACATTCCCCCATCACACTTCTTCACATCATTAGACTGTAGCAATAGAAGACTATTAGACCTTCTGTGAAAGAATTTCAAGAATGAAATTTAGTATGTGCACTTATAAGCACATTGCAATACTCGGGTATTAACTTGTACATACCTCAAGATACAAGCTCTCCAAAATCTCAAGAATTTTACTATTTCAAAAATAAGCATTCAGAAAAAACAAACTAGTTGTGAAATAGCACTAAATGAGACAAATTTTGTTTTCAAAAATATTTTAAAGAAATTGATCATACTAGAAAGAGAAGATAAAATAAAATACATGCATTTTAATAAGCAACTGAGAATTCTAAACTCAATTTATTTGCTGCATGTATTAATTTTACTAAAATTTTAGAAGAGTATTAATATTAGCAGCAGGTTGGCCTTTTGCCCTATTCCTTTCTCATGGTAACATTGCAGTATATTTTTGTGCATCACAGCAACTGCCAGCCAGCCCTGTCCCTCAATGCTTTCAACAGAGCAATAACTCCTTACTTCAGGTTATCAGAATAAAACACCTATCACAGAATAGTTTTTGGACCAGAGTAAAGACTGAAAACATTTCATTATGAAGCCAGTTTCTCTTCCTACATCCCTAAGCAAAGCCAGTTGTAACCATGCGCTCTTAAGCTACTGAATTTGATACAGAAACGTATCCTGGCTTCTACCCTCAGACACACCCGTACACCCACCTGTACTTGCCCTCTCATGGCACAACCAAAAATCTACACAAGGCCAAATCCTCACCTTACCTTTACGTCTGTTTAACAAGGGCTCATGCTTTGGAGTTTTATTTCTGAATGTTGCCACCCTGTGGCCGTTGATGGTAAAGACAAAACTAGTCCACGAAAAATCTTAGGGAAAATGTTAGGAATTCAAAGAGCAAGCCTTTATATTTTAAGCATCTGGAACACAAAGCTTTAGGTAAAGCTATGTGGGCAATCTCACCATTTCAGAACAGCCATTTAATTTTCTATAGTTCTGTAGGAATCTTATGCATCAGCTTCCATCAAGCCAGTCTTCTCTTTCTTCATCTCAGCTGCAGCAACAACCTGAACCTGCAGCACAACAAGTTATTCACAGGAACACTACCTCCAGCCTAAAGTTCATTGTCTTTCTTGTGTCAGTTTTGCCTCCAACTGTTCTTACAGGTATAAGTGTATTCATAATTTTGCTTTTTTACTTAATTTGCCATCTCCCAAGAAAAATAAATCTGTGTCATGGTTTAAAGCAGCAAGCAACTAAAACACCACACAGTTCGTTCACTCGCTCTTCCACCTCCCCAGTGGGATGGGGGAGAAAATCAGGAGATTAAAAGTAAAGAAAACTCATCAGTTGAGATAAAGAATGTTTAATAGCTAAAACAAACCAAACTTAAATAACAATAATGCCAATTAATTGTAACAGGAAGAGGAACAATCGTAATTAAGTAATCAAAGTAATAGCTCACAAACAGCAGTCACTGACCATATGCCAATGAAAAAGCAACAAGGGAGGGGTGAGCCTCAGGAACCAAGATCACAAAGGGGAAGGAAAGGATCGAAGGGGCTAAAGAATCAAAGAGCTGGAAAAAGCAAAAGGGGTCTTCCCCTGCAAACTCCTCAATTTATGGCAAGTGTGATATTTATGGGATAGAATACATCTTTCTTGGTCAGCTTGGATCATACCTGGATCATCTGTCCTGGGCCACCTATCACAGAGAGTCCCAGTCTCTCACTCTCTCCTCTACCATTTTCTCTTGTGCAAAAATAGGGGAAGGGAGAAAAAAAACCAAACCCCTTTGTATAACTACAGGTGCAGGCAAAAACTTGAAAAACGTAAATATCTGCTGTCAAGAACAAAATCAATAACCTTATCAGCTATCATAAGGAAAACAACTCCACCCCGACCAAAGCTAATATTAACTTGTGTTTACTAAAGTGAACACTTCCAGTTCCTCAGAAATGCAGCTCTGCTGAAATATTAAAAGGGAATTCTATAATTCAGTCCCAGCAAAACCAGAACACGCTATAATTTCTTCCACTCGTTCAAGCTGTAAATTTCCTTACTTCATACATTCGGCCATGAATTCTCTAGGCTCATGCTTCTTTCCCTTTCTGTATGCAAGGGGAACTGACACTTTCAGTCTTCTTTTCAATCATTCAAAAATAAATCAGAAAGAAACACAACTCTCAACTTGTATCTCAGTCCAACTATACAGTCTGATGTAAAAACCTACTAAGGAAGAAGTATTCATTTAATAGCTGTAGCCAGTATTTTGTTAGGCACAAAAAAATCCTATCTAATTAACATTTATCCTTATACTAATTCCCATAAAGTTATTTACTGTTATTACAGGTTATCTTTTGCAAGTTTTACTATTGAGGTACTTGTTTTGGACTGCTGAGATACTTCATTACAACTGGAAGGATGGGAAAGAAACAAAACACAACCACCCACAAAATCCGACATCTAATTTTCACTCCAATAGCTGTGTAGTTACCAAGAAATAAGTGAAACCACTAACATCCTATCTACTCCTCTAGGTCTCCATAAAAGGTCTAATGCAGAAAGCAGATTTCAGTATATTTTTTTTGCTCTTTTGCAGTTATGGAGCATTCTTAAAGTAGTCATTTAGAAAATAAGCACCCTAATAGCCAGTACACTCCTAAGCGTGGAAGGACTGTGTTTCCCAGAGAACAGCAGAAGCAACTCTAAAATACCTTTCAGACCAAGGATTAGGGAATGCATCTCTAGGGTGAAGGAAATTTGGGCAAGGAACCAACTGAGTCTGCAGTGCACATCACTGCATGACTACTCTGAACACTCTACTCCCTTGCCAAGCAAAACCAGAATAAAGGAACTTTCATCCACACCTTAGTTTCCTTTGTTTTACTCTGAAATTTTTCACTAACAACATATCACCATTTTAGGACTATGCTTTTTAGGGGTGTGGGAAGGACAGCTGATACTTGCATACTGTACACAAAAACATTTATTTCAGCCTGACTTGACCTGATAATTTTTAAAGCTTTCTGTCTAACTGCTGAACTGGAAAGTGAATTATTCTTACAGCCTGAATGAAACTCTCCACAAATATTCTCTGCTAGTTTTATCTTCACAAGTTCTTCAGAGTTAGGTAACCGATAATTTTCCATATTTCATTTGTAAATCTCTTTATGAGGATGTAGATCATTAAACGAAGTGTCAGATACTTCCCTTTCTTCATTAAGACAAAAATATCTAATTCCATCTGCATAGCTAGATCAGTTGAGCACCCTACATTTTGCAGCATCAAGAGTTCACATAATTTTAAGAAATTTGCACAGAAAGAAGAACGCTGCCAGCTTTTCACAACTCAGAAGGACTCTTAACATCATGAAAGCAATAGCAGATTTTCTTTTTATCTGAAATCAGGTTAATGACTGGCTCTTCTCTCATGCATTTTTATCAACTGTAAGTTTTTAAATATCTTCCTAATCCTCCAGTCAGCATGAAGGTGCACTGACCCTCAGCTTTACCAAGCTGTAACTTCAATTACAGTGGTCTGTGAAAAAGTTAATTAGAATATACTTCCATAGCAGTAGAATATAGAAGCAATCTAAATGACAACATAGAAAAAGAAGATGATGTGACTAGTAAAAAGGACTTTAACTATTAATTAATTAGCCTTAAAAAGACACAAAACATCTCCTCTTTCTCGTTGTTATGTCATCACATCTTTAAAATGTCCATTGCTCTTTCTGTAATGTCATCAGTAAACAGCATTTTGATACTCAAACTCATATGTTGACTCAGTTCATTTAATGCATTGTATTCACAAAAGGCATTCGTTATTTCTACCTATTTCATTAACCCTTACCATTGATACATAATAGAAACCTCATTCAGAACACTACTGAAGAGTTCCCATCACGTAAGGCTGACTAAGACGGTTGCTGAATCCAAATGAACAGCCAGCCAAACCTCTCCTCCATATAACTGGATGAATTGGATACCCAGGGTAAAGAGGAGAATGCACGGGTAAAAGCTTCAGGGATTTGGGCCTCTGAACCTACATGATCCAAATTTGGCTATGTTGCCAAGAGACTAAGCAGCTTAACACAGAGCCTAGAGAGAAGTGCTTAGTAGTCATAGATTTATTAAAAAAATTATAATCTTGAAACACTATGGTTATAGATTTCTAGGAAATATTTTTGTCTATATTACAGAAAATGCCATGTAATTTACCTCAGACCTCTAAAATGGTGCTATAATATTCATTTCACAAAATTTGACACCAGGTAATTGCAGTCACTTTAATGCCCTTTCCACTCCCTTCCCCCATTTTTTTAAATTTTGTTTTGTTTTGTTTTTCTCCTCTCTGAACAGTACATTTGTCTCAGAGTAACAGTGTACTCTGCATAGTAACACTGCATTCTAGAAATTACTTTTCATTTGCTTATCATTGTAACTGTGTGTGTATATATCTATCCAGTACACAAGCATCCAGGTATATTATTATATGTACAACGTGTTGATCTGTCCATCTTTGGAGTAAACGGGCAGCTTAAAGCAAGATGGAAGAAACAGTTAAAGGAAAAGCAGCTGGACTGAGCAGGTGATGAAACAAAAGATAGAAGTTTAGTGTTCCCAGCAAAAATATTTTAAAAGAACACTATCAAATTGAATTGTTACTTCAACAAGGAGAGGAGAAAGGCAAAGGACACTTGGTGAATATTAGCAAAAAGCTAGCCTTATTGGTAGACAGCAGTGATCTACAGTTCTGCATAATAGGCTCCCCGCTCTATAAATCTGCTCTACTCCACAGCACTTTCCTGAGAACGTGATATATTTCTAAAAAGCTCCATCTAAATGTCACCCTGAAAGCTTGCCGTGCTGAGGACCATTCTAAATGTCAGAACAGTCTCACACGACCTATGACTGAATTTAGGATTAGTTCGTGCCACGTTTTCCTAAAATGAATTTCTAACACTAAGTTATGCATTTGGATTATGATCTGTGCCATTATCCAGTCTCCTTGCTTTCAGAAACACAGACTTTTTTCAGTCTACCCAAAGTTTTCAAGGCTCAATGTGCTTGGAAAGAGCAACGAGACATGTTATAGTGGAACACGTTCCTCCTGCATTCCTTGAAAGAATTAATCCAAATCATGGCTGCAGTTTGGATTTTTATCTTTGCACAGGTGCTAATCCCTTTACAGAATGCAGAGAAAGGTACAATTCATTAACTCCACTGTTCACAGAACTGAGCATGAAGAGATACAAAAAAGCTAAATCCCTGCAGCTCTCATAACACAGAAAGAGACATAATCTTTAAACAACTTTTTTTTTCAGTGATTGAAATTCATTAGGTATCTAAACCTAAGCAAGATAAAGAGGTTATTCATGCACTAAAATGAAGGCACAAGTATATCAGAGGAAAAAAAACTGTTGAAAATAAGTATGGAAACAAAGACTTTAACAGTTCTTACACAAAGGAGATGCATGCATTATGTTCTAGAAGACCACCTAGTTTTCAGTGGATTTATAAAATTATTCATAATATGTTCACTTTTTTTCCTCAATAATTATTAGCATCCGTTTACCCTTTAGCCTCAACTCATCCCATGTTAGTTATCAGAAAATTAAAGCGGGGAGAACCCTTGATAGATGAATGGATTCTTTAGTATATAGGGTACAAAATTCTATTTAAAAGCTTTTCTGAGGTTTGGTACACCAGAAAAAATAAATAAAATCTGTCTTGATTAATTCTGTGGGGTTTAGTAAGATGTGAGCTTAAAAGATGAAGTTATATCCTTGAGAAACTTGATCCTCTTTTAAAAAATCCTTTTTCACAAAACCTGTAGTTTTGCTTTGAGTATTTTACCACTATCTAGACTGAATAAAATTAACCATTAATCAGTTTAAAAGAAAAAAAGTTTAATTAATGATACTAACAGATTTTTTAAAAATGCATTCTGTGCCACATTCTACAAAAATTTATTTAGACTGCAAGAATATTTTATCACAGAACATATGACTATCTCATTCAAGAATAAATCTTGATACATATCTGAAGGAGCACAGTTGAAGACCTTGCAATGGGCAGCTTCAGCTGCAGCAGCATCTGGCTTGTGACCACCAAGCTACATAAATATAATGTTCTTTGAGATTTCTAAGGAAAGAACAGCACTTACAACAAACAGGGCAAAACTAGAATACAATATTCTAGACTGAGCTTAATTATTACACTAAGTAAAACATCAAAAGTAAGGCTTAAATAGGAATGAAGGGAATTGTAAGCCATATGCGGGCCCTGTGAACCAAAATTAATTTCATCTTAAAGATTATATGGGTCATTGTCATAACAGTTCGAATGAGAGAACCACATTGGGGGGCACTATTCACTGCATAATGCTAATAGTCCTTATCACTTAATACTGTAATAAAAAGTAGCCCACAAACTACGGAGAGTATATGGAAGAGGTTAATAGCACAATCACCTAAATGTACAGTTAGTACTCTGCCAAATTCACTGCATTAGATTTTATTTAGTGTTACTCTACTGCATCCTGCATTACCAAGTGTAAAATAAATTGCACTTTTATAGCACAATAACTGTTTTATGACTTCTATATATTAGAAATATTTCCACTGTTTTCAGACAAAATATATAGAAATACTCAAAGATGCATGTGTTATTAATCTTTCACATTTGTTATAAAGTACTTAAAACATACTTGGAAAGTGTTGAAAATTTGCTTTGCTTGTTCTATTACACACACACACTGGATTAAAATATGTCAGATAGTTCCACAAATTTTACCTTGCAATTTCATGGTGCTACTATAGAAATCCTACCTTGATTTTTAAAGAAGCTTTTAAGATTTTGTTTCTGTACTAAAACATCAAGTAGTTATGCTTTATACACATATGCTTTATCACATGGTCAGTGTATTTGATGGATTAAACAATGCCACCATCAGAACTCAACTACACCTAAAGGTACGAGCATGCTAAGCTTCAAGACAAGCTGAAAGCAGCATTCATGTTCATGTTTTGGGCCTTCTACTTTCTGCTTTGGTTTCTTACAATCTTGGGCATCACACTCCATGCAGAAGCGCAATGGCAGCACAAGTAGCAACAGAATAAACCAGCATCAGCACAGTAGTGATTCCCCAGCAAACACACTAAGATCAAACTGTAGGACACAAGTTTATATTCCAGAATATCAACAACTTCTTTCATAATCTTGGTAAGTAAGGCAGGCTATTCTACAATTGCCCACTGTAACATCTTTTGCTGTACACCTCCTTAACATGAATACACTGGCAGAAATCCCATCAGTTCTCAAAAAATTGAAGGTAAAGCTAGTACAGGCTTTCACGGGGATTAGTTCGTCTTCAGCTATTGCTTGACCCTCCTGCATGCTTTCTGGGTGTTATGTGACAGTAAGTGCACAGAATGACTCTAACCTGTCAGTTTAACTATGGAAGATGTTACTGAAATGTCCTTGTTCATCAATCCATTGCAGTCATTTACCTGGGAACCTAAAGTCTGAGAATTACAGGTCACATGGACACCAAGATCCATGTAATATAAAGCAAGCAGCAAAGTTACAAATGCGCATGCTGAAAAATAACCTCCCTCCCCTGTGTCTAAGAGAAAAACTCTGAACAAGTGACAGATGACTGACAGGCTGGATCATGTTCCATATATTTTAGATGCTTTTTTTTTGTTGAATCAGTATGCAGTTTTCAAGTATTTACAGGTAAGGACCTAAAGATTTCTGAAAGGGAGCAGCTGAAAAAAATAATAATTAATACAAAGTAGATTCTTGATATGATACTTTGAAGTATAACAAGAGCTGTATAACTGATACAGGGTCACCCAAAACTTGTTGTTGTTGTTGCTGTTTTTATTAAGGCATCATGAAAGCAGAACACACACACCAGCTGACTGCATACTTCAGTCAAAGCAGGGACTTCAACCTTGCAGCCCCAACACGTACCGCAGTGGTCAAACTACTGGCTGTTTTTAGGTACTCCCCCCTCCTAAATGTTTTCTATGAAAAACCTAAATAATTCTGATGAGGAAATAGTCTTTTAAAAAAAAAACAACCAACCAAACAACAACATTTATACCAAAATAATTTACCTTACAGGTTTTTAGTAAGCTTCAGAGACTTGAGGAGAGGCAAAAGACTCAGCACAGGTCTATACTTCATCTGTTTTCAAATTTGAGGAACTCCTGTACTTATGACTAGGGGGATGATTTGCACTGGAGAAGAAAGGAGGAAAATTGAGCTGTTTTCTATCAAGGAATCAGAAAATCTTCTTTAAGCAGCAGCCGGCATTTGAAGAGTAGCAGCTGCATTTTCCTGGGAGGTTAAATACTGCCTGTCTGATGATGTTTCTGACAAAGTAGTGACATCCAGCTCACTGAAGGAAAAATACAAATCATGCTGAGATGCTCCTAAATGCAAGGTGGGAGCAGATAACTGGAGCAAGGGGGGAAGTTTTCCCGATATCAATGGTAAGAAGAGCAAAGAGATAAAACTAAGCCTGGGAGACAGGGCCCTGCTGCTCCTACTTCTGCCAAACACAGCAACTGCCACCTCTGGCTCCACACAGGCCCCGGTAGGCAGGACCAGTCTCACTGGGCAGCCCAGCACTGCTTCAGCCTGACTGTGGCCTCACTTTTGGGCACCCCAACCCTTGGCCAGGCAATGAGGGTGACTTGCTCAACCCTGCTTCCTGATGAGGTGGGCCTGGCCAGAGAGGCCTAGTGCCCTCCCAGCGCAGCAGCTCAATGCCGGCATCATCACCTACTGCTTCATATCTGAGCTCCTTTTGAATTGATTTGAAACAGATCTGCTACCATCTCTCCCTCATCCTCTCCCAGTACACTTCAGGGTTTCTCAGGTGAGATAAGCACCTTTTCTACATAGATAAAATAAGTCAATTTATCTTAAACTCTTCTATTAAAATTAAGGGCAATCTTCTATTTACCCTCCACCTTTGCTTTTTTCATCAACTTTTATACTTCCTCAATTTCATTCTATATTACTCAACCTTTTATTGAATCTTTACCTCTCCTTCCCCTCCCCCTTATCTGCAAATGCATTTTATACCTATTTGCCCATCCACCTTAGCCTTCCTCCCACCCCCCCTCTACCCATACTGTATTTATTGCACTATGACACGCATCACCTGTAGGCAGTCGTTAACTGATCTTTAAATGCTTTCCATTTCCCTTATGAGTTCCTCCTTTGTATTGTTTTATCTCCTTTGATTCCACTCCATTCTCCACCCATGCAGCCAGCTTCTCTCTTAAACTTCAGTTCTGTCTAATGCTTTATATTCCTAGCATAAGATCAAAACAGATCATAGCGACCATACAAGTGCCAGGATCCCCCATCCTAGAGAGCATTGGTACGACATTTCCACCCTGCTCACTAGATGCTCAGCTGTACCGTGCTGACTTAGTGGGCAGGTGACCACAGGAGCAGACTTCTCCCTACTGTCACTTGCGATGCAAAGGAGATACTACATTGGTAAGCAAAAGAGAACAAGAAAGCAAAGAGAAGAAAAATACATAACAGTGAATATAAAGAACAAAATAGAAAGGGCAAGAAAATAGAGAGATAACAGGGCTCAGCAATATTATCCTACAAGTAGAACACATTTCCACCTTAAAGCAAAAGACAAACAAAACCCCCCACAAAATAACCCTGCACTACCTCAATGAATAGTTCTAAAACGTTTTGGATTTTATATTTTAAAATTTGGCTATAAAAACCACCAAATATATGTCCACCTTAGCTACTACAGTACCTCATGCTAATGACAACTCTGGGTCTTTAGACATTGTTCTATGTTGTGTTTTGCCCTCTTACTGTACAACGTTGCCTCTCCCCGAGAGACCTACCTCTGACCTGCAAGATACTCTGGCCTCTCCAGTCACCAGCTTGGGACACCACCACAACTGTCACTCATCATCTGAGCAACAACCTTGCTCCTATGCTGACCAAACCATAACGTGCAACTCCCCAGCAGCCAAAAGTTCAAAAACAATAAGGTCTAGCTCCCCTTTTAAATGTTGTGCAAGCTTATATGTACTCTTAAGAGAGTCTTTTACACCAATTCATACATTGCTTATTTGGTTACAGAGCTTGATCATGTACTCTGGCACTAATCAAGCTTCCAATATGTGTAGCAGCTCATACACTATTCTTATCATTGTTGAGGCAGTAAGTAATGAAAAACTGAATATAATCTAATTGATTTAATGGGATAAGTACTCTGTTTTTGCTTCTTTCTACTTCTAATTATTCCAGTCTGCCAATATTGCCAGTGTCAGCACAGTTTCACATACCAGATCATGATAATTAGCAGTACAAACTTCTGATCTCTGATGTAGGAATTTGCACCAATTAACAAGTTAACAGTTAATTAGGCTTAAACCATAAAATCTCATCATCATCTGATGTTTGTGCAGCCTGAAATTCTCAATTACACTGTGATAGTCTAGCTACAAGGAGCAGGGCAGGTAAGGAAATATGAAGCAGGGCAGATTGGAAACTTCAGCACCTGGGAGGTGCTGTGAAACAACAAGCAGATGCCAACATTATGAGTGATAATGATACAACAGAACTAATTTTTTTTTTCCTTTAAGGAAAGCTCTACCTAGGGTTAGCCCTGCAGCTCTATTCTGTGTTTTGCTGTACTTATTAAACCAACATCTGTCTAAAGAACCAGCCATCTAAGCCAACAGCCATGTAATAAAATTCTTCACAACCAGAAGTAGAAATAGAGTTATCTAGCTGGAGATATAAAAAAAAGACAAGTATTTAGAGTGACAAGTTTAAGGTGGTATGTATTTTTGCAGTACAAGTCAGAAAAAGACTAAATGAATGCAAGTGACAAATATTATGAAAAGGTTAATTATCAGACAAATAAGATATTTTTTGTTTTACTTATGACTTGAATAGTCATCCTTGTCAAATATCAAACAAACAAGATGATTTTTTGTTTGTGAAATCCATTCCCTTTTTAAAATGATGTTACAGATAACCATTAGGGTGGGTGGAGAATGAGCACCACCACTACGTCACACTCAAGTCCTAGCAAAGAAGACAAAGCAGCAGGCTTAGTTAATCTAGCTTGAGAAACACAGCTGTTCGCTGTTGAGTTTTAGCAATCTGAAGAGTAAGGATGAAAAACATTGAAGCAAATAGTTTGCTCTAACTAATCAGTCCTTTGCTTTATACTGCAATTTAGACATGTAATCTTCTTTCCCATAAGGACTGCATTTCCTCCAAATTCCTAACAAATGAAGGCTGCCTCTAAGGTGCTCTTTTATTCTCTTTCAAAAGAAATAATGGTTTAAATATTTAGCCTAACTTGTTACAATTTTACAAGTTTGGTAACTTACTTTGTAATACAAGCAGATTTTCAGTAGTTCACATACAGATCCTTAGAGCCCCTGTACTAACAAACTCCAGCACCATCTACAATAGGACTGCACTTGTCTATCTGGACATTAGTTTGTGCTCCTTAAATCCTCTTTGCTGAATTGGTAGAAAGGGTATGGGCACTCTTACATTTTTTACAGGCAGTTTTGCCAATGTTGTTTACCATTATTAAACAGGTACAAACCACTCAAAAAAGTAAACTGTTCATATAATATGGCGTATTTAATGTGCCCATTTCTCTCCTTAAATAAAAAGTTAAATATTGCAAGGTACTAGAGCTATTCAGAGGCTATGTTGGTTTTTTTCTATCCCACCACTACAACATAGGGCAGAAAAATAAGTCTCTGCATGTTGTTAACCTGCCCCATGCCAGTTGTTAACTACCCAGGAGTGCAATCTCCCTCCATAGGGAGGTCTGAATGAGGCTTCCACCTCCTGACATGTATGTGAGACAAATGAAGATTTTGGGACTCTAGTGTGAGTATGTGGGGTTTGGGTCAAAATGAGAGCTGCACATTGTTGACTACCTAGAGGATGATACCATAACAGGTTGCTATTATTACATTTTCATCTTCAAGGGGGGGGAAGAAAAGGTTTGTTTTACCACCACTATACACAGTAATTATTTTTATTTAAAAATGCCTTGCCAGCAAATCAGAAAAGTAGTTTTCTACTATAATCCTTTCCTGCTCTCATATTCATCACCATGCAAAGAATATCTTGGTATGGATCTGAAATTACATGGATCTGTTAAAGTTTACAAATATTCAGCTCGTTCTTTCAATTCAAACTGCTGATCAACACAAAAATTCATCTCTGGAGATCCCACATGTAGCACAGAGTATTATGACAGCAACCGTCACGTTCATCCACCCAAAGTGAAAGGCAAGAGAGAATAAACTCCATAGTCTTAGCTCTAAATTAACTTTGAACTTCATTTAGAAGGAGAAGGAAAAAAAAAGAAAAGAAAAAAAGAGGAAAACTACTCCCTTAATTACAGACTGTCTTTATTTTTAATTAACCAGAATATTTGAAGCATGACTTCTTAAAAGCCTCTTGCCTAACATCTCCCATAGTGGAAGCTTTTTCCTATCTGCCAAACAACGTTAAGTCTTGAACAACTTTTGGCTGCATAATGTGCTGGCTAATACTACTGTATAGTGTACTCAGTATATTTCTTATAAAGCCTCATTACTTCAAGAAGTGTAATTTGGGTTCTGTTTGTTTTTCAACTCTGATTATTTCAAATTAAGTAACTGCAGATCGTAAAACAGAAAATATCCTCTCTTGATCATTCCAAATTCATAGAAGCACTACTTAAAATCTGCTTTCTTTAGAGTTTTTTGTCATTTTTTTAAAATCAAACGTTAATAATAACATCATTATTTAATAAAAGCTTTTTTTTATGAACATGTATTTCAGTCACATACAAGGTTTTGAAACGCCACACTAAGTCCAATGGTTCCATCCAGTGGTCATTTCCAGCATTGCAGGCCTAAGATCAGAAAGTAAAACATAATAAAAGCTTTGCACTGAACTAATTGTAAAAATTACTCAACAGCATGGGAAAGAGCAGAAGTGACTTGCTGAGTTCACATTCATACGGTAAGTGCTTAATAATGTATTAGCATGATCAGATCAGTTATATAATTCTATTTGTACAAGACACAGTCAGAAACAAATTCACCTGCTACTAGCATTTTGAAATCACAGCACAAAATACAAGTGTTACTTAATTTCTTAATTACTTTGTACAAAGAAATGAATATTTCCGTAGTCTAAGATTATAAATAACTTTTACTTTAATAAACCTGTCACCCTTTTCCTTTTTTTTTTTTTGGTAACATGAAGTATCCAGAAGCTCCAATACAGAGCTCACTACGCTAAAAAATACAAAAGCACAGACAAAGAGATTCTCTCCTAGGAGCTTTCAGCATTGTTTATGTCCATTGAATGCTTCAGCTGAAAGTGTCAACTCCAGATGTATTGGTCACAGATGACTGACAGCAACTTCTGTAGCACATATATAACTGGGGCGAAAAAATATGCTTTTTTATCATCACTCTAACCCACTGTCCCTTCAGTATTTGGAAAAAAGCAACAAACGTGGAAATGGAACCTATTTGGCATCTTAAATGAAAAAGTAAATATTTCTCATATGCACATGCCTACAAAGATAACAGTCACAGACAGAACCAATGGATTTTGCCACATTGCCCACAAATTAAAAATGCAGAGCAGGAGAGGACAAGGCACAGCAGCTGTGCCAACTTCTACAGCCTCAGGTAGCTGCTCACTGCACATTTTTATGTCATGTCAGCAACTTTCACCACTGCATTCATAAATATTAGATGCTGTTAACTCTTTCTGGTGTTCTGAATAACCTTCCCTTGACAGCTACAGTTTCCGTTTGCCCCGTTTCAGGCCATTAGGATCAGTCAAATTCAAAAGACATGCAGATCATGACCTTGTCAAATCCTGTCATTCAAAATACAGCTTCAGTTCGGAAAAAGCAGAATGCGAACTGCTATTTTCATGTTCCCTGTGTACTAGCACAGGAAGTGTCTTTGTTATTAAATAGGCATAATGCTCCCCACCCACGACTGCTCTTCTCTATTCCAGCAACCCATATGGTGCCATTCATCTTTTCTCCCTCTCCTCCCCTTTTCTTGTGCCATTTCGAGTTGAAATCTGTAAGATCCAAGCACAGATTTACTGAGAAATAAAGCATTCTTCACACTCATTACTCACTATAAACGCTGCCACTAACCTTAAAAGCCATTTTCCTATTCAAAGATCAGCAAGCAAAGTTTCCCAAAGAGTGTAATGGTACTAGTGCTGATGCTTTTATACCAGCAGTTCAACTTTCTGAGCAGTGGCAGTTTCTCCACAGCATATGTCTGCAAGTATTTCTCTTCGAAGATAACCATCAAATGAACAGCACAGTCTGCCACTAACTACAAACTATGTTCCAGAGGCTAGCCACTGTTCTGTATTTTACTCTAGGAAGTACAAGAGACCAAAGTAGGGAAAAAGTCAAGGTTGCTTAACAAAGTTAAGTGCAACTTTTTGATTTGAGAAATATTTGCCAAGTTCAGCCACTGGGAGGAGTGTATCTGTGCAGGCTTGTGCAGCAAGGGAGATGGAGAAAGCAGGATGAACTGCTGAAGAAACAAAATTGTACCACCAAAGTCCTGTCTTCTCCAGGGTGAGCAGCTTGACTGTGATTTGAACAAACATAAAGACTATCCCTATCCCAAGGCATCCAAAGACCTATCAACAAAGTGGAAGGGGTGGGAAGTAACACTCTTGAATTTCAGAATTGAAGGAGGATCACCTTGGGACTTGTATTATCCTGCCAGTAGCACATCCCTGTAGTAGGAACTGCTACAACACAAACTTGTTTCCCAGTTCACCCTGTGGCCCATGGGATATGGGATCTGGTCTCTCTGCAAACGGCAAGAACTACACTTGCTCCCCAATGGCTCTTTGTATTTCTTATCTCTCTGCACCACATCACCAGCCTAGTATCTGGACATCTTACCATCTCACAGCTACACACAACAGAGAAATATCTCTACCAAGTGAAGTATTAGGCACAGATACTGAAGCTATATCTACAAAGGGCACATTCATTAAAATGTTCAGTGTTGGCAGTTTTTAGTATTTGAGCACCTTGTAGCTTATTCACAGCCCTGAAGTAAGACAGTCAAACAGCAATAGAGACTTCAGCAACCACTACCCTGAGCAGGATGCTACCAGGAACCTATAATAAAAGTTAAGCATCTCCTGATGTCAAGTCCCACACCTATTTCTGCAACTCTGACATACAGGAGTGAACCTTTACCCTTGAACCCTTGGAACCATGGACCTTACTGAAATTAGGTACATAAGACTACACACTTTTTTTGGCTTTTGTGGTAAGCATTTTAAATACATAACTGGATTGAGGAGGAGGGGAATGTTAACTAATATTACCAGTCCTGCATGAAATACAGTAAAGGTGGATAAAATGGTCCTTGAAACAGGGACTGAAACTCATGATTTTCTAACAAGAAAGAGCAGTAAGCCACACATCTCATTCTCTTTACTCAATCTCACAACCTAATGAATATTTTAAATTTCTTTATATGAAGTAGAATAGCTTTCAGAGGCCTGCACATAGGGTAATTACAGAGTCTTCCTGGAGCAACATCCCACGAGAGGTATCATTTTCAGTGCACACAAGTGGGGAAGTGAACTCTGTTCTCCCATTGACTGGATACAATCAATAAGCCTTCCGTCAACCAAGCTTGAAATTTAACCTCTTGCAATGTTGCATATAAATGTTGATGGTTTCATTTTAAATGTAACTTTGTATGTTTTGATAGATGTATACAGGGATTATTTCCCAAAAGCCTCCAAATACGACTTCTATTGATGGATTAGTAATGAGTTGGCACTGTAAGGCCAAAAGATATCTCAGATTTATCAAGTAATGAGCTTCACATGGTACCATCCTACCAAGAACAGAGCAGGTGATTTGAGCAGTTGGCCTTTCAACAACAAGCATCAAAATTTCATTTCTCTATTTCCTTAAATTAAAAACAAAATCCTCCTGTCAACATCAGGAGAAGTGTTTTTGTAACAAATGCTTCCTCTCTGCTCAGGGCTTCTTTTGGACAGTTGCTTTATTTATGACACTGAAAGTTAATTTCTCTTCATATTGTAATCATTCCTTAATTGTTTAATTCAATTGCTTGGGAGAAAAATAGAAGTTCCACAGTTTGTTGTTTGTTCTGCTTTTTTTTCTTTCATATCAAAACTGGATGAACAGCCTACAAATTATCAGCAACTTACATCAGACTGTATTAAAATTAATTGTAATATAAACAATGTCTACAAATTCATAATCTACTTAAGGAACTAGGGAGCATTCATTTTTATTCCCTTATAATTCCACATTTTCCAGATTGTCATAGAATCATAGAATGGTTTGGGTTGGAAGGGACCTTAAAGCTCATCTAGTCCAACTCCCCTGCCATGGGCAGGGACACCTCCCACCAGACCAGGTTGCTCAAAGCCCTGTCCAACCTGATTTTGAACACTTCCAGGGAGGGGGCATCCACAACTTCCCTGGGCAACCTGTGCCAGTGTCTCATCACCCTCACAGTAAAGAATTTCTTCCTAATATCTAGTCTAAATCTACTCTCTTCCAGTTTAAAGCCATTACCCCTTGTCCTATCACTACATGCCTTTGTAAAAAGTCCCTTCACATCTTTCCTGTAAGCCCCTTTTAAGTACAGGAAAGCTGCAATAAGGTCTCCCTGGAGTCTTCTCTTCTCTAATTTGAATAGCTCTCTCTCAGCCTGTCTCCATTTGTGAGGTGCTTCAGCCCTCTGATCCTCTTCGTGGCCCTCCTCTGGACCTGCTCCAGCAGCTTGATGTACTTCTTGTGTTGGGTGCACCAAAATTTGACACAGTATTCCCTGGACCTGCTGGCCACGCTTCTTCTGATGTGGCCCAAGATACGGTTGGCCTTCTGGGCTGCAAGCATACACTGTCGGCTCATGTTGAATTTTTCCATTGACCAGCACTCCCAAATCCTTCTCCTCAGGTTTGCTCTCAAGCCATTCTACTGACAGCCTGTATCTGTGCTTTATGCAGTTGCGTATTCCAGGCACAACCATTGTGTTTGTAATCTTTGTTTAAAGAAAATATATTACAAAAGGCTATGCAATACAAAGAAAAATGTTAAAGCTTCAAAGACTAGTGCTAATAAACCCAAACAATAGTGGAATAAATACTATAACCTTAGCTTGAGTTTAGCTCCCCTCACTGTATAAGCAGGATGATAAGTGATGTAGTTATTTATGATTCCTTCCCTAGAAGATGCTTCCCTTGGTGGACAGATCCAGTCCACTTCATAGAGAAAGTGTGGCTAAGGATGAACGTTCATTTGTGGGACCCCTTCCAGTTTCTTGCACAGATTTAACAGTATAAGAGAAAGGAAAAAGCAGCAAGTTGTGTTAGGGTAACTGCTACTTTAAGGTTCATGCCAGAGGATGGTTAGGATGCTAAGTGAATCACATGAATAAAATACTGAGAGACAATGAGAAAGTATGTTTTTCACTTTTACAGGTTCCCCAATTTATTGTCACATGATAAGAACTGACAAGCACTAAAATTTGTAAAAAAAAGCCTAAAGTTCAATATTTTGTGCCTAAAAAGAAACTGACAGAAAATGCCCATCCGGGCAGTATCTTGGGTATCTCAGATTCAGCAGGCTGAAAATAGTGGAGATATTTGATCTCAGTCTCATTCTGCCTTTGTTGCTTGTTTGTAAAAGACAGAAAATTTGCACACCTCAAGGGTGTTGTGAAGGTAAATTAATTATTTTGATAGAAGCTATTCGGATATTACAGAGATGAGCATCATGAAAAGCCCCTGAGGAAAAGAATCATTTTGACTTCAGAGTAAGGGTCTGAATAAAATAAGACCTGAGGCCACACGTTGTACAAAATAATGAACATCTGTTCATTAAACAAACCCTGTCCATCTCACAAACTGAATAAGGCAAAAATTCCTTGAAAAAAAATAGCATGAGATAACATAATTAAGGACTACTGTATAGCACACAACGGGAGGCAAACTTCTGTTACAAGAGTCATTAACCATACTTGACTATAAACTCTTCATTTTTCTTTTTTTTTTATTGCACACAACATCCTTGTTTGCTTTTTCAGAATTAAAACCAAATCCCATGTCTTCTGTGACCATTTCATCTGTTAATAATGTTGGAAACTCATGTACATGTTGAAGAGACCTCTTCCCCTCGAGCTGAAGGACTAAATGGTAGCAGTTGTTGCACTGTGAGGTTTTGGGGACAGAATTGAGCGAAAAGTTTTCACATGTTTGCTGACAGGAAGAGTCCAGAATGTGAGGTGTCACTGTGGGCTCTGGAAGGAGACACGCTCTTTTGGCAAGACTTTTCAAGCCATTCAACTCCCCCAGTAAACTTTGTTTTTTACCCCATAACTCAAATCTATATAGGTAATATGTTTCCCCCTCCCCCATTCCCAGTTCTCAATTTTCCATTTCTCTACTTCTTGTTAAAAATTCAGGTTCACCTTCTAGACTATCTAACCTCATCCTACTCTTTTCTTTTGACCTATGTAACCTAGTTCTTCTATTAGTTTTTATTTTCCTATTCTGCATTCCTCAAGCTAGCCACCTTATGTCTGTTATTGTAATCTCCAGTGATAGCTACACTTTTTTCCTAGGCACCAGCTAACTTTGATGCTTACTCTGAGAATCAGTAGTCCTAGCTTCAGTCTCCCAAGTGCTCCCATTTGAAATCTCTCAAGAGATATTTCCCCTTCCCCCGCCCAAGTCCCATATCCCTATATTACCTTCTTTGACAGCGTCCCATCTGGCGGACATTCCTTAAGTATAGGTAGGATCCAATTCAGAGTAATTTTCCGACACATTTCTGCCCCAGCTTTTCTTCTGCTTCCCCTAGATCTATTTTCACTAGTCTACATTCAACTTTGGATTTTCTTGCACATTGTGTTTACAGTAACAGACAATAAAGCTGTGCATCACTTTCACTGAACACCCTACTTTCTGAAAGGTGTTTCAAGGCAGTTCATGTGAATGTCCAGCCTCAGGTGAAATCACACTGCCTGAATGCAGGAACAAGACTAAAAACACAGGTGCAAGACACTGTGATAGGACCTTTCATTAAAGGATAGCAAGGGCAATGCTAAAAGCTGGTGGGAGCCAAGGAGGAAACAGAAGTAGGGCTTTGAACTCAGAAGGCAGTGGTCAGGAAGGTAAAATTGCCTCGTCTGAAAGGACACGTTTATTCTTTATGCTGGGAGGCAAAGGGAAGCAGGGCAGGGCAACTGCCTCCCCAGGAGGCCCCCATCCCACAGCAGGGGCTCCTGCACTCCCCAAGGCCACCCTCCTTCCTTGATTTCTGAGCCTATTTTCTGAGTGAAATGCCTTGTCCTCCACAGGTAGAAAGGCCTCCAAGGGCCCACTCCAGGAGACAGCTGTGCAGTCCCTGTGCCCCTGGGCCACTGTTCATCACTGTCACACAGCTGTGACAGCCAATGGCTCCTGAACAGGGCTCTGGGAAAAAATCAAAGCTCCTAAAGGAGCTTCAGATGGTGCAGCAGAGGCATGCTGATACGGCATACCAATGCCAGCTGCCATACTGTGGGCACTGCAGAGGCAATAGCCAGCATTTCCTTCAGGAAACTTCATCGGTCCTTCTAGTGAAGTTCTGTTTCAGAAGACTTAATCCATGGTAACATCATGCATGGCCAAAAGGTTAATATTACATTTCAGAGCATCTAAGCAACTTGAAAACTTACCTTATGTTTTTTGAAACAATATCCAGCATAAGTTTGAAGTTATTTAGACCAACTTGGTACAGAAAACCAAGTAAAAAAAAGTAGATTTTATGTTCTGCAGCTCACACAATGAAATCAGCTGTTTCTCTCTTCTGCTTCCATCAGCAGTTTAGTTTTTCAATTCCTACATTAACCCCATATTTCTTTTCAGGATTTCAAGTCAAAAAGTTTGTGAAATATTATTTTGTTAGGTACAAACCTACAGCTTCAAGTCAACAAGCATTTTCAGTCAGGCATTTCAAAAGGGCAGTCTGAAATCCAGGCAGCTAAGTACAGAAAAGTTCAGAAAGAAGAAAGCCTTGGTTCACAAACAGATTATACTTAAAGTTAACAGTGGCTCCTATTTACCACAAGATCAGTCCATCTGAAAAAAAAATGAATCCCAACTTGATTACAAGTTTTTATAACAATAAGCTTAATTTTCAAAACTCCAAACTTTGGTAGGTCTGGTGGGTTTCCCACCAACTTCCCTCTTTAGGAAGTATTCTGTTTAAAAAAAATTGGCTGAGAAAGCTGTCCTAATTAACATTCAGTTCAGTGATTAAGCATTCTCCCAAGTGACCTATATGTGTAATAGCATCAAGTACCACCTGTTCAAAACTGTTGTTTTGCAGTGAAATATTAATCTCTTGTACCTTCTGTTGCCAAGCTTGGATGCCATCTGAAATTCAAAAGGGAATGATTCATTGTAGATGCTTTGTAAACTCACTAAAATTTATACAAAAAAGTAGCAATTATGTACAAATAATTTGAAATCATGTAGTACAAAAAGCAGGTTACAGACTTCTGGATAATTTCTCCCATCTGAAGTTAATTTCATATTTTGTAATGCAGAAATAACAAACATTTTTAACAGCAATTAAATTATTTCATTTTTTCTTTTAAATAAACCTTGCATTTTCCATAGACAAATGCAAGGAATATAGCTATCTCAAATTGCTTGTGTCTGGTTCTTAAAGAAGAGGTGTTAAGACACTATTTCATAATAAAACCTATTTCTTCAAAAGTGTTGGCATAGTGTACTACTTTCCTTTACACAAGTGTGAATTTGTCTCTAGCATAAAACACATTAATAGCTATAGCATATTTATATATGCACCGTGAGTGGAAAAATCCTTATATTTCTGTGAACATTAGACCTAGCATGCAAGCAAAATTGATGCTATTGATGGTATGCAAGTGGAAAGAGGAGAAAGAAACAAATCAGATAATTGGCAGCACAACAAATCCAAAGGTCAACATCTGACTTCACTGACTTCAGTTGAGAGCTTTCCTATTTCACTGAAATCTTTATTTTAAAAAATTAAATAATAAAATCCTTACAGGCTTTCTGTCTTGGGACTACCTATGTAAGAGAACTTTAGACCTCAACTTCAGCCCACATTGGTAAGCAAAGATTCTTATGGAAAATCTGAAGGTAGGAAACAAACCAACAAAGTTACAAATACAGCAGAAATTTTGCAAGCAACATAAGTAGCTCGTTATGTAGGAAAAAAAAAAAGCTGTAATTTCTTTGAAGGTATTCTCAGTATATTCCTAAACATTTTCGATAACACAGCATTCCCTTGTCCTGTGTAAGTTTGGGTCAAACTGAGGCAAACGAACTGTACCTAAACTATGTGGAAAAAAAATTTTCAAAGACCACAAGTTCTGAACTTAGAGAGTGAACAAATTAGTAGCATAAAGCAACAGACTCTACAGTAGGATAAATTTTATTGCAATTAAATAATAAATTACAACATGCCCACCACCCCCTCCCAAAAAAACCCAAAACAAACAAAAAACCCCACCAAAACAACAACAAAAAAAAATAAACCCACAAAAAATATTTTGACATACTCCTATCATTTTTAAGATAACTTTCTTTACATAATGAAAGGGAGCTTCAGGACTCAAGAAGAAAACCAGACTGCATCCAGAGGAGCTTGCAAGCAGACTCAGTTTTGGGCTTAGCAGTGCCAACAGTAGCAATGCACAACAGTATTTGTAAATGTCTTTGTAAATGCACTGCCTAATAGAAAACCTATAATAAGAGTCTTGAAATATCTCCTCAAAGACAAAACAAGTTAAGACCTACAGTGTGGTTGTAACGGGTTTCAACAACTTGCCTTAGAGTCTTTGAGTCAACTTAAGCATGTCTTCTAAAAGATGACAATATACTTCTAAAACAAAACTTTAGTTTCTTGGTCCTCCTCTGTAAAAGAGGTTGCACTGCACCTTGCCATCTTATTAGTGTCTTGTGAAACAAACACCTTTAAGATCTGTGACAGATTCTGCTATTACAGTGATATGTATAAACATGATGTATCGGAGTAAGTATTTTGTCTTCACAGCTTTACCTCCATTACAACCAATCTTTGCAAATTAGTAATGAAAGAAAAACACAGAAATCCTGAAAAGCAGAACAAAATATCAAAGAGTCTAAGTTCCTTAACTAACATGAATATTATTCTCCCATCATGCAACTAAAGCATATTGACTGGTGTGTTCTTAAGGGTCTTATTTTATTTATGTGACTTTTATAGCAGAAGATTCTAGGCTGGTTGTAAAATGCATGCAAAATAGAACCGTCCAACAGATTTTTGGAGGCATGTATTCAGATACATTTTTATCACTTATGAATAGAAGTAACAGCCAAATTAATGAGACATATAAAGACTTTCTTTTTTTTAAAGGCATAAATGGGAATTACATAGACAGCTCTCAAAGGTTAATTGCAGCTGAATCCTTAACTATTTGGCCTCTTCTGAGCTGTGAATGGCAGTGACTTTGTACATCTGCAAAACTAAATATATAAGAAAAGTAAAGGCTCTCACTTGCCAACAGGGACAACGTGGTTGAGATGATTTATGGAGTGAATCCTCTGTGCCGTCCCCCCATCTCTTTGCTGAGCAAGTGGACAAATGACTCACGAAAAAGCCCACATATTTTCAGACTGGCTTATACCTCAAGCATTCAAGGTGGACCATGCTGGTTTCAGTTTGACTTAAATGTTATGTTTTAAACCATGAGGGTTGAGGGAGGCAATGAGAGGCCTTCCTCCCCACAGCCATCTCAGCAGAAGGGACTGCAAGACCCAAATTTGTTCCAAGATGACCAAAGCATTGATTTTAGGAGTATTTTCTATCATCTCAAAATGAACTCATTTTGTAGATTTTTGCTACTAAATAGTAGCAATATCCTCCAGATACTTAAATGGTAGGACACATTCTGATTTCTGTATCAATAGCTGAGCTATTTTATTTTCACACTAGATAACACCACATTATGTAAAGCCTCCAGAAAGTACTGGCTTATGGAAATGGAGAAAAAATTTAATCTGAAGGAGTCTTCAGACAAAACGCTATTGAAATATACCTTACCAGTTGCTTACAAATGTGGATTGAAGCTCAGAGAAACAAAAGTTTACATTAAATATTTATTTAACAAGTTAAAATTAATTTTCTTCCTAAGATATGCAAACAAGTATGTACTTTGAACTTTCAAACCTATTTTAATGAAAACTAAGTTGCAAACTATGCATTCAATAGAACAAGAAAAGAAAAATAGAAAATAAATGAAAATAAATTAAATCAATTATTACATAATAACATTTTTGTACTTCATGAGAACTCTCACACATGCAATTCTTATGACAAAAAATTAAGATGAAACAAAGATGTGTTCTACTATTGCCTTTTCCAGCCACCAGTTAGAGGTTACAAAAAGACGAGCTAATTTCAAAAGATGTATATTTAACTAATAATCCACAATATTACACATCACCTATGAGCTAGTGGAACTTTTTTCCTCCATCCACATTACAACTCTATTTTCACTTATAATTTAAAGTTCCTATCTAATTTGATATTCAAATATGTCAAATAACAGCGCATCACCTTTTCTTGCTTACAACCACTTTTCATTTTCCAGTTTATCTGGATTACTAGTTGGTAATGCCGATTCTTTTCTCCTTTCCTTCATTCTGGAAAGGAAGCAAGAAACCCCAACTTCACTCAACTTTAGGAACAACCAGTGCATCATAACATCGAGCACTCTGCTCCTACAGATCATTTTAGTTTTCATCCTTCAATTACCAAGTGTCAGGAGGAAAGAAGTATTTGTTTGAAGGAGGACTAATTCAAACTAGCAGAAGCCATTTTACAATGAATTAGGTTGTATAGTCAGATTTATGTAACTACTTCTCTTAAGCCTTTTAAAGGGTTGCCCATCGCTTCTGTCTGGGCACCTGCTACATATAAATCAATAACAACAACTGAGTACTTCAGGGATTGCACAGCCATATTCACTGTACAGCCTTCTATTCAAAGGTCCACTGTTCACTGAGCTGTGGTCTTCATGATTACTAGTAGAAAAATGATTTGGTTTGACTTTGTCTTCCAGAGCAGGTCAAAGCATATGGTATATAAAATTTCTAGCACTTAAGGTGATCTTTGGAGGATGGGTTTTCAAATTGGAATGTATTTCGATCACAACACACACTAAATGGAACAAATTTTATCATTTCTAAAGTAACCCTTGAACATCACTTACAACAGTCACAAGGACCCATTTTCTACTTTAATCTAAAATTCCAAGTAATGCACATATTAGAAGTACATTAAAATGCTCTTAACCTGATTGGATTTTTAAAGGGGATGAAAGGTGAATAAATGGGTAAATGTGTTACATAGAAGCCTGATAATTGAAATTCCAATTTCTGAATTATTTATGAAAACTAACATAGCAAACAAATTGAGTAGCATTTGTTTTTAACTTGCAAAATGAACACTGTCGGCAATTTTCACAATTCAAGTTCAAGCCTGCCTTTTCATCAAAGCAACTTCTCTCACAAATACTTCCCAGAGCTATAATGACAAACAAAATATCATATGCAACAAAACCATATCCTTTCATTTGGCATTAGAGTTAAGTACAATTCCTCAACAGGGACAAAGGTCGCTCATGTTACAATTGAGGCAAGAGGACACCTTGCTTCATAGATGTAAAACGAGTGGGCCCATGGGACACTGAGGATGATGGATGCCCTGGAGATCCTTAGGGCTTTATATTGGGTGCAGTAGCTTCTAGCAGAGCTTTCAGGGCCTCACAAATGAGTAATGCTAGAAACACTTTCAACTCTTTCAAAAACCATATATTGAGAATTTCTAGTTTCAGAAAACACAGATTTCCTTCCAACTGGGAATAGACACATATGACAAGGTAGCAATATTTCTTAGGCATCACTTTTATAAGAAAACATTTTCAGGCAATGTACTACCAAAAAATACCATTACTATTTTGAAGAAAGCACAAGCTGTGCTCAAAATGTAGTGTCCTATATAATACTGTGATTAATATTTACTAAAGAAAAATTTTGTTACAATACTTTGGTTTCTATTCACTGGTTTAGTACTCATTTTGTTTACTCAATTTAACAGTGTTTCAGCTCCAGTTTCTGAGCCTTGGCATACTTCTGAAATACCTGGCAGCCTTTTATAGCTCTTCAAAATAAAAGACCATCCAACACCAGCAAAACTTAGTCAAACAACCTCATGTACGTTCTCCGTCCTCAGCAGCAACACATCCCATAGGCCTGCTGCTGAAGGGTCTGTCCCCACCGTGCCAGGCCAACCAAATATCCAGTTTCTCAATGCAGCAGCAAAAACAGTGAAAGAAAAACCAAAAATTAACAATATCTTAAGAGTTTACTTAGTATTATTTCTTTAGTTTTGTTTTCACAGAATCATAGACTGGTTTGGGTTGGAAGGGACCTTAAAGATCATCTAGTTCCAAACCCCCTGCCATGGGCAGGGACACCTCCCACTAGACCAGGTTGCTCACAGCTACATCCAACCTGGCCTTAAACAATCCCAGGGAGAAGGCATCCACAACTTCTCCAGGTAAATTGCAAAACCTGAAATACTGTTGCAGACTGCAAAATGCTACAGGAATGGTGGAAACATGATAAGATAGATGCTCATCATACATACAGTACTAAAACTATACATATATACACACTAGCATGTACAGAGAACATAGAAATAAGGAAAAAGGTAGTGAGGCAAAAGAGTAGGTAAATGACCAGATAGATGAAAGAAAGGAGAGCATATTGAAAGAGTGCTTGGGTCAGTATTACTTTGTAAATGGATTACAAAAATCCCTTCTGGTTCTGTCAAGAGTCAAGTGTAGATTTTTCAAGTCAAGATACGATCACAGAAAATGTGTCTGAAGTGGTTTGCCAGAATAAAAATGATGAAATTACAGGAAATATTTAAACATTCTACTGAAACGGAAACTTTGCCAAGTTAAAAAAGCAAACAAACAAACAAAAATACCCCCACCTTTTTAAACATTGTATCAGCCAACTGAGAAATCACCATAAAAGTATATTTTTAAAACTCAAACCAACTGTTATTCCAAGAGTATTTCTAGTGATACTGATAAACTTAAATTTCGTGTAAGAAAATAATGCCATTTATGAACCCATAGCAAGCAATATTTAATTACTCAAAAAACCCCAAACTTTAACAACTATTCTAATAACATCAACAATTAAAAACAAGTTGCAGGAACTAGTGCATAAATAAAACACTTTATAGAGAGCTTATGAAAGAGAATTTGTGATAAAGCTCTTTATCTGGGAATGAAAGTTAGACACACAAGCTATGTTCTCCATTTTGCTCCCAAGAGTACGTAAAGCCTTATTTTCCAAAAAGAGCAAGGGGAAGAGAGTGATCATGTTAATTATGTCATTGAGAAGTTTAATAAAATCTCTATAAGCTTTGTTTAAATGCAAGTAGGATCAGGTCCTTCACTGTTTAAGATTTTTCATTAAGTTCACTCCAACTAAATTCTGAATTGATTATAAACAAGTCAAGTTTCCTTTCCCTTTAGGTTCTGCTCTCAGCTCTAGTTACATAAGACCATGTTGTAGCTACTTGAACAAGCTTTGCATATCAGGAGATAATGAATATAGAAAGAAAGACTGGGAAAATAATATGGAATTCACGATATATGGATTCAGTTGTCCTCAAAAATAGTTTTTGTCTTAGTTGAAGACAAAAGGCCTCTTGATTCTGGCCTCTTTTTTGTGGATTTGAATATATATAAGACCATTGTCTACTGTATTTCAAATAGAAATGAAGTATCTGGACACACACCCACAGGAAGAGGGGGAGAAGTAAGGACCCAAGGGAAATGCTTTAGAATTGAATGTGTATTATCAACTAGTGCAACAAACTAGGTAAAAGCTGAGTTAAATAAATGGATTTCAGTATTTGTGGCTAGAGGCTTCTGAATTAGAATAACTCAGTAATTACCTGAGATAAAATTTAATTACTCAATGTCTTCATTAGTAACTGGCCTTTTGCTATGGATTATCACATAAAATTTTTCCATACAGTATCTAATTGAAAGTAAACAAGCCAAAGCTTGGCGTAAACTCATTCAACATATAAAAATTAAGCCAGTATTTATGCTAGATCTTATTTTCTCTGAACTTCAATATCCATTTACAGTGCCTAATAAAGAATCAGATGTGACAGTAATGCTTAGCTGGTCCTCTGCCAAAATGCTTCATGTTGAGTCCCAGCCTAACTTAAGTATATAAATTGATATAGCACATCCTCCGTCTCCAGATCTGAGGCAGCTACTCTCCCCTAATCGCAAGCTTCATGTTATGAATTAAACATCAAGACACATTTTCAAGACACTTTTATGTGAGAGAGAGGTTAGGGCAACCCCGTGCTATCCCAGGGGAAAACCCGCACACATAGAATAGTTTGGGTTGGAAGGGCCATTTAAAGGTCATCTAGTCAAACCACCCTGCAATAAGCAGGGACATCTTCAAGAAGATCAGGATGCTCAGAGCCCCATCCAACCTGACCTTGAATGTTTCTAGGGATGGCATATCTACCACCTCTCTGCACAATGTATTCCAATCTGTTCTAGTGTTCACTACCTTCATCATAACAAATTTCTTCTTTGTGACAAATCTAAATGTACTCTCTTTTAGTTGAAAACCATGCAGATGTCCTGTTGGGAAGTTGGATACACTGGCAGCTGCAACAGGAGCTAAGCCACTACAATGCAGGTTTGAGGTCCTCAAAGACAGACAGCTTCAGACTGATTCCAGAGGGATGCTGTTGAAGTTGAGGAAAAAAAAACTTCAATGACTTTGCATCTTTCCATTCCCTCAAAATGAAGAAGCCAACACTGCCAAGAAAGGAGGGAAGCCACATACAGTGGCTGGAGATGCTAGCTGGAGGGAGCAATAGTGACAACCTGGAATCTCTGGTATCACCAAAAGACAAGCAGCAATATACTTCTGCTTAAGGAGATAGTCCTAAGTGCCTAAGGCCAAAAGCCACTACTTTGATTTGAACTGAAAGACTGGGAGACAAGTGCTGTCCTTTACTCACAACTTCAGCAAGTTGTTACAATAGGCACTGCAGTTTTGCTTAGACAATGAAGTTTCTCTAGTCTGTATTAACACTGTGCATTTGGAAGACAGGACACAGCATTTAGTACCTTCCCAGAAACGTGAGCAAGATCATTACTGGTACTCTGATTTTCTTATTACCTTAATGCACATAGATATTATTATTATTTCAGTAGAAAGGTAAGTCAACTCTCCACACTGTATTCCTACACACTGCACACTAAGGAAGATATATGTAAACTATTTAAATAATCTTTTTGTAAGTTCTTAAATTAAATTCTTCCTACTGCCTGGAGCTGCCAGAACCAATTACACCATGTATGCAATGCAATAAAATGAATAGTGTTACATTATATGTGGCACTTCTCAGCCTGATACAGAGAGAAGTTTCTCTAAAGAGAGGGCCTGCAGCCAGTGTCCAAATAGCATACACCACTACTTATTTCAGTTTGTAATCCAAACATTACTACTAAGGCAAAAAAATAGTGTTAAACTTTGTGTTATCAAAGCTACGGAACACCTTTTGCCCTCTAAGGGAGGAAAAAAACCTAAGCAATTCCTTATACAGCACGTAGCAATGGTGATAGCTGTATGCACTACTTGCTGTTTCTGTCCATCCACTCATGCCTACACATGAATAGGTTAGCAAGTATCATAGCAGATTTAATGTAGAGTCATTACAGGAGTCCAGAGCACAAAAGCCTAAGATATGCTGGCATCAAGCCAGCATGGAAGGTTGGAGACATATCTTATTGATGGAAGGGTTATAAATCCATATTGCACCCCACTCCTCCCAAAAGCCTCTTCAAGACCTTCTCACTGCTGTGTTGAAAGACAAAAATACTAGACATTAATTAAAGTATCATCAGCTTTGGAAATCAAAGATTATGTCAGATGATCTAGGTCAGTGCTTCTCAACTCCAGGTGTGAGGACCCACTGGAGATTAGAAAAAAATGTAGATTAATTCCAAGGCATTAGTGGAAAGAGCTA
>NW_010180631.1:390-667 GCF_000695765.1 Mesitornis unicolor | reverse complement strand
CGAAAGCCTTGATTGCCTACAGAAGCACTTCTCCTTGAAGGGGAAACCCAGCAAAGACTTTCAGTGTAAGCCCCTTTCTGGTGTGAGTTAGAGTGGAACTTCTGCCATATTGAATCCAAGCTGTGGGGAACTCCAGAGAAAGCCTGGTAGCAAACGTTTGCTTCCCACGGATGCAAGAAATCCCAGAACCTGAAGCTTTGGGAGTCTACAAATTGGCTTAATAGAAAAGACAAGAGCCAGCAACAGTCTTCAGTCCTAGCATCTTTGGTGTGGAACA
>NW_010180631.1:0-375 GCF_000695765.1 Mesitornis unicolor | reverse complement strand
GGGAACGCTCCTACCAGCAGCTACGAAAATTGGAGGCGAACGTGGACGAGATAGCCAAACACAGAGTGGCACAGCCCAAAACTTTGTTTGAATATAGAAGCGCTTTGCATGGAAGGAGAAATCCAGGAAGAGCTTTAAGTCCTGACCCGTTCTTGGTGTGACTTGGAGTCAAACATTGGCTATATTGAATCCAGGCTGTGGGGAGCTCCAGAGAAAGCCTGATAGCAAACGTTGGCTTCCCATGAATGCAAGAAATCCCAGAATCAAGAGCTTTGTGAGGCTACAAATTGGCTTAATAGAAAAGACAAGAGCCAGCAACAGTCTTCAGTCCTAGCATCTTTGGTGTGGGAGAAGAGCTTGACCTTTTCCATTGGA
>NW_010180630.1:122677-135508 GCF_000695765.1 Mesitornis unicolor | reverse complement strand
AGGTCTCCTGGCTCCCTTCTTTGACTTCCTAATCTCAGATCCCAATCTGCTTTCTAGCTCCCTGGGTTATAACTCTATCCACTTGGTCCTCTTGAATAAAACTATACAAGCTTTGCTCAGGTGCTCAGGAAGGCAATCAGATGTTGATTTGTCCAACCTAGGTGAGAGGTTTTCTTCATTTGGTTGGGTTTTTTATTTGTTTTTAAAATAAAGTAGCTTTAGAATACTTTTAGAATCATTAGTGAGTATCATTAGTGTTGAAAGTGTAATCGCTGCCATTTCTGTAATTAACTTACATGGCAAACAATTCACAAAACAGGAAAAGGAAATCTGATGCAATGGTTTCTAAGGATATTTCAGAGGTTCAGAGTACACTTTTCACTACTTTGCACTTACAAGAAGTTAAAACATGAATAAATATTTATTTGTGGGACATAGTTTTATTCTGATGATGAAAAGGGGAACTTAGGCAAAGTTAGAAGTGAATGAAATTGCCAGCCCATTTTTCAACACAGAAAAATGAGTCCTAATAAATGTTACAAGCTAAACCTCCTATATATATAGCATAAGTTGACAACAAAGACCTTGCACAAAAATACAAATGTATCAGCAACAAATAATCTTCTGATACGTGTCTTGAAGTTGTGCAGCAAAGGACCAAATGTAAAGGAATTCAGCATAAGTCTATTTACAGTCTTCCCCTAAAGTGTAAAATTAAACACAGCTGAAGTGACTATCTCTTGCAGACTAAGGATTGTATTTTTCAAAGTTCATGCCTTCACACCATTTATAAATTACTTGAAGATAATATTAATCTGCATTATAAGTGTACTTACATAACTCTCAAGTGTTAATTTTAGATCTGAATCTGCTCTAGATGCATCTATTCACATTGTTCATAAAAAACAAATTTTAAGTGAGTTTGTGTTTTTCTGTTTCTTTCATTTGGGATTTTTTTAGATTATTATTTAGGTTTTCCTCTGTGTACACCTCCACAGCAGAGATTTTAACTCCAGTTTTCAAAAAAAAATTAGTTGAAATGTGAATAGTTGTACTTTTAATGTGTGTAGGATCATTATGTAAAACAAACAAGTTTAAAATCATAACCACCTGAAGTTACTCACTCTTTGACTGTTTGTAGGATACATACAGATGGAAGACAGTGACAAGTGGTGTCCCTCAAAGGTCTGTACTGGGACCAGTGCTGTTTAATATCTTCATTAATGATATTGACAGTGGGATTGAGTGCACCCTCAGCAAGTTCACTGACAATACCAAGCTGGGTGGTGAGGTTAATAGGCCAGAAGGATGGGATGCCATCCAGAGGGACCTGGACAAGCTGGAGAAGTGGGCCCAGGTGAACCTCATGAGGCTCAACAAGGCCAAGTGCAGGGTCCTGCACCTGGGCTGGAACAATCCTCATTACCAATACAAGCTGAGATGATGTGCTGGAAAGCAGCCCTGAGCAAAAGGACTTGCGGGTACTGGTGGATGAGAAGCTGGACATGAGCCACCAATGTGCATCTGCAGCCCAGAAGGCCAACCACATCCTGGGCTGCATCCAAAGAAGTGTGGCCAGCAGGACCAGGAGGGGATTCTGCCCCTCTACTCTGAGACCCCTACCCCTGAGACCTCACCTGGAGTACTGGGTTCAGCTTTAGAGTCCCCAGCATAAGAAGGACATTGAAGTGCTGAAGCATGTGCAGAGGAGGCCACAAAGATGATCCAAGGGCTGGAGCAGCTCTCCTACGAAGATAGGCTGAGAGAGTTGGGGTTGTTCAGCCTGGAGAAGAGAAGGGTCTGGGGGGACCTTATAGTGACCTTCCAATACCTGAAAGGTGCCTATAAGAAATCTGGGGAAGAGCTGTTCACTAGGGCACGTAGCAATAGGACAAGGGGTAATGGTTTTAAACTAAAAAAGGGTAGAATTAGGTTGGATATTAGGAAAAAGTTTTTCACCATGAGGGTGGTAGATCACTGGCACAGGTTGCCCAGAGAGGTGGTGGAGGCCCTATTCCTGGAGATATTCAAGGTCAGGCTTGATGGGGCTCTGAGAAACCTGATCTGGTTACATTGACCCTGCTCACTGCAGGGGGGATGGACTGGATGAGCTTTAAAGGTCCCTTCCAACCCAATACATTCTATGATTCTCTGATTCTATATTCTATAAACCTAACAACACTACATATCTCCTGAGCAGTCATAACACAAGACAGGTATCACTATGTTTTTTTAAAGATAAATGGGTGCACAATGAAATGAAGGAAGTCATGTGCCAAACTAACAACACATGAGCTCCACTTAGTAAGTTGACAGGTGACAAAGGCAGTTAAAGATAAGGGAGTGCATCTGGACAGGAACAAGAAGGAAGACCAGAATACTTCAGTCTGGAAAAGAGATGACTGGGAGTAGGTGTCTCTGAAATAATAAATAACATTGAAGGAGAAAAGCTAGAATGGCTGCTGCTTTGCTCTTCCAAAAACATCCCAACTAGATGGCAAGAAATGAAAATAATAGGTGGCCAGTTCAAACCAAACTAAATAACAAGACAATTCTTCATACAATGTGTAAATAAAGGAGTAGGTGTGTTGGGTTAAAAAAAATGGACAACCAAAACCAAACAAAAACCACAAACATAAAAAAACAAACAAAAAAACCCAGAGCAAAACAAAATACCCTCCCAAAAACCCCAAACAAAAACCAACCCAAATCAAACAAAAAACTTACAGAAGATTATTAAATGCACAGATGCCACTTTTGCAGCACAAAGGTCCTGGAGGCTGGAAGAAAAGTCTGTAGGAGTTTGCTTCACTCCCCTCTCCCATAGGCACACATGAATGTGGTATCTCTGACTTGCAAACCTGCGGGCTGGCTCAGTACAGCTCGTTGCATGTGTGCAAACAATATAAACATGCAAGCTTCTAAGAACACTGGGCGTTTGGAAATCAAAGGTAGTGGTGAGGAGGGAGGGAATTTTGGAATGGAAGAACCACAAAATTTGTAAAAAACTAACCAAACAAAAAAAGAGGAGAGTGGAGTAAGGGTATAGTTATTAACTCTCTGTCTTAATTAGCCATCTATTAGGCTATCTGCTACTGTAATTTTAAACAAAATCAACAAATATCTAACATCACAGAGATCAGAACAGAACATGTTGTTTACATTTGAAAAGAAGTATTTATGAACAGTAGGAAAATACAACAGAGAGCCAGAACATGAACAAGAACAAAGATGTCCAAGTCAGGAGAGGGCAACTGTGTCTTAGCGTGTGTCACTGCTACCCCACATCTGCCAGTAAACCAAGAGAACAAAATTTATTTTAAAACAAACAGCTCTCATGTGAATGAGAGACTTGTATTTTAAAGGTACATTTTGACTCAAAGTACCAGCATGTCCATGGCATTCTGCTTACTGAAAATAATGGAGAAAGACAACAGAGGCGCTATGCAGGACACACCAATGGTGGCAGTTACCTTTGTTCAAAGTTCAGCAAATGGTTGATTCCAAACTATGTTTTAGCTCCAATAACAAAATCCATTTCACTGATAGCTTCCTTCAGAGAGCAAACTTCCATGTTTGCTCCACCTCCTCATCACCCTTCATACCAGAAGCTTTCCAGAACAAAAGCAGCAAGGCTCAGTGATAATGCATTATTAGGAGAAGGGTAAAAAGAAAAATGAAATAAACCAAACACACCTTAATGAAAAAATATTTTTCATAGTTTAAATAATGATGCCATCTATTTGTCTGTCTATCTCTCTCTATGTATCAGCTCAAGTTAATTAAAACATCTGGGAAAGACTCATTTAGGCACAAGTGGCTTTCTGTGCAGCTAACCAGTGCCAAATTTGCTCTCACATTTTGTCTTTTTTGCTATCTGTGCCAGTTTAAGAGAAACATCCTGGCAGTACTAAGCACTTAAGGGAAAATATAAATAATGCATTTACAATATGTAAACCTGTAAAGATAAATGAGAAAAACTGAAAGCCATAACATATTTAATTAATGATCAAGAGACCTTACCTTAGAAGCAAACCTTGTGCACATCCTGCAATTTTAAATACAGTGCTTCCCAATCCTAAATTTACTTTGTTATGTCTCTGGATTGAACCATATGCAACAAACTGTTTATTTCTTTTAGCTCAAGACTGCATGAAGAACCTGGTCAATGTGTTGAGTGTCATTATGTCAAGCTCTCACATAGTGGAGTTTAGTGGAAGAATGCCTAAAATATTGATTCTCTTTGAAGGACTTCACCAAGGAAAAAAAAAATTAAAGACCTTTCTGTAAGACAACAGTCTTATAAAACACTTGTGCTGTCAGGCTCCATCATTTTAAACAAAAAACAGACCCTTTGGAAATACTGAGCAACCTGCTGGTGTTATTCCCTGATGAGTTCATGAACATGAATAGAACAGGGAAGTATATTTAGTTTTCTTTAAGTAACAGTGGCAGGTGGGAAACTTAAAATATTTTAAATGTATTTAACAGTCATCCACTCTTCGTAAAGACATGCAAGTTCAGACATTACAGGAGTAGCTGAGATGATGTACATTTTCAGTACAGCATTGTATGAGCTTGGAACATTTCCCCAATACAGATTTGGACATTTTCAGGCCACCTCAAAATCCATTACTCAAGAACACAAACATATAGATACATATAAATAGATACATAGATAATACATATAAAGAGACACAGCCTATCCAATTCAAAACTTACTACAATTGCTATGAAACTACATCACATTTAATTAGTGGTTGCCACCCCATATGTACTGAGAAGACTACCAACATTTTAGTAGACTGCCATTTTAGAAATGTAGTAGAAAGCAAGCCCTAGGAAGAAATTGGAACACAAATAGAAAATAAATCTATGAGTGCAATGGACAGACTGAGAGAGTAACAGTATTACTCAAACAGATGAGTCCACTTGGGGAGGGGTTTTGCTGCCCAGCTTTTTAAGTGTCACTTTAAAGAAGGGCTTTAAGTGAACGGTATGATGGTGACAGGGTTACTTACAGGAAGACTGCTTAAAACATAAAAGAAAATCCATTTTTCTTACACTACAATATTTCCAAGTATTTGTTTTTCATTTACAAATGCCAAATACTTTCACGATTGATAAAGTCATTTGAAGTAGAGCACAGTCCCAGTGGTTGAAAGATAGCGAGTGAACAGCTAAAGTCTTTTATATTCTAGATATTTTACCATAAACACACATAGACTTAGCCTGTGTTCTGAAAAAAATTGTATATAAAGCCATCCTGTTTCCAGTGAGCAGTCACACCAGAATTACTTCTCCATGAGGGCTGGAGCACCTCCCCTATGAGGACCAACTGAGAGAGCTGGGGCTGTTCAGCCTGGAGAAGAGAAGGCTCCAGGGGGACCTTAGTGAGGCCTTCCAGTTCCTTATCTTATTAAAGTCTGATCTCCTCATTCATACATAGATTAAATAGCTGAAATAAAACCATAGATTACTCTATCAGAGTCACACTAGTTGTATTTCACTAAATACTATGAGGCAGTCCATACCATTTCATACTATTTGCAAAAGACATCTATCACTGTTTTCTTTCATTAGATACTCATCTGACTGTAAAAGTCTTCTCTAGAAAATTAAATGCTTGGGTTATTTTTCCTTGCCATATTGCACAAAAATGCTGTGTTGCACAAGGAGACGCACCATACACTGCTGTGTGGTGTATTTCATATAGAAACAGTTACTTCTCTGGCATAATTTTATTAGTTTATTAGCATTTTAGTATGTTTTCATTATCTCATTGCCCTGTAGAATTCACAAGAAATGACGCTTTAAGTTACTTAATATGTGGAGAGAGTAGGGGCTTGTACATGAGTGTAAAATAATGTGTATTAACTTAAAATGGCTTCTCAGTACTTCACGTGAAATCTCAAAGCACAAGTGAAGAAACAATGTCCATCCCAAAAGATCATGCCACCAGAAAATAAACCCTGAGGTGCTCAAACACAGAGGATTCTTAAAAAATATCAGTAACTGCATAAACATATAGGATGGACTGAATTGGAAGTGGGGTTTTCAAAGCCTTTGGCAGTGACTTACAGTGTCATCAAGACATTTTCAAACACAAAATTAAGAATATTTCTTCCTCAGGGAGTAACTGGGATCATCATCCTCTTCTTCCATGAGCTGCTTATGTTTTTTCCTACATATGACTCCTGAAAGCCCCCAAATGTTGAAGAGAGTCTAATGAGACGATACACTGCTGAAAACCTATAGACTCTTTGTGTACATTGTAGTACTAATACAAAGGGGTACAGTGCATATGTCTATGCATAAGCAAATTTTTCTAGAACAGAGAGCTTCGGTTTTCTCTTGGCTAGGTATATGTGTTTGCATGCAGAATTTTAATTTCATGGAGTTTTATTACAACCATCAGTTATTGTGCTATAGCAGTAGCTGGAGGAACTGATTTATTCTCAAATGCCCTTGGCTTGGTATTGTATATCGACTAGCGCTGCTGTCATAAATATATTTGGGTGAAGAACTGTCTGCAATTCTGTATGTAATACTAAGCAGAGTTAAGGTTTCAAGTGTCACATACAAGTGGGTTTATTTCTACTGGAAGAAACAGGCAATTATTATGGCCCATTGAGCTCAGATTAAGCATTTCCACCAAAAAAAGAAAAAGAGCCTAGTACTACAATCCTTGTAAAGCTGTAAATGTAAATGGGGAGCATCTCATCTTCCATAAAAAATTAGCTATGGCTTTATAGTCATTTCTCCATCTCCTTTTCTTTCCCTCAAATTAGCAAAATCTTCCAAACAGGATAATTTTATTGAGAGAAAAATGTAGAAAATCTCCTAAAAGAAAATAGAAACACTGTAAAAAAAGTGATATATCAAAACAGTTTGTAGGCAATTTTTTCCTTGTTTAAAATGGCTCCTTTAATCAACTCAGAAACCTCAAAGTCCAGTTTTCACCTCTTCTTGGCTTTAGGTTAAGATACATTTTTTTTCAGCAAGATTATTTATACTGCTTGACCAACACTGTTTCCTGGCAAATACAGGTTTTTGAGGTTTGGCTTTTTTGGGTTTCTCTTTTTTTTCATTTTTTTTTTTGTAATAACCTGCTGCAGATCACAAAGATACCCATGCAACTGAATTTGTTTTTGGCTCCCTGAGTGTGTTCAAAGAAACTTTGGGTGCTGCAGCACAGCCCAGAAACTCTTCATTTTCTGATGCAAGGTGGTGTAACACCAGCCAGCACCGCAGCATTTCTCGTGTCTCCATATTGTATCCCATTAGAGAAGTAGTTCTCTGTTTGTTCATAAAAGTTTAGGAACCTTGGGTCTCTGTTATGCCCTTGTGAAAACTGCAATGAGGACAAAAACTGCTTTACATTTATTTTGCATCTACACTATGTGACTAACCCTTGAACATTAAGGTACTGGAGCATTTATATTGGAAATAACTTTGCAGTATACTTTAATATAACCTAGGAAAAAGTGTCTAGGAAAATATTTTTTGCAAGCAGAAAAATACTTGTGCAGTAAGACCTCAAAATTAAATTTTGCGTGGAACAATCCCATGAGAAGCTTTACCTATATGCAGTACTCAAATATAAACCTCTTTTATACATAAAAGACTAGCTATAGTGCATTTTATTTAATTTCCCTGCATAACATGGTAAGTGTTATAAGGAATAATCAGAAGCCAAAGAAACTGTACTAAAAAGGATAAATAGATACTACAAAAAATGTAATTAAAAATACTGTGATGTTAAAGAAGCAACCAGCATAGAATTAAAAGTGTGTTATCTTCGAACGGAAACACTGCCACACCAAGCCTGGCATATTACATGTATTACACTGTTTATTGCAGCATAAATCATTTTTGTTTCATAAGCATATTGTTATTACAAGAATTTCCTCTTGTAAAATCTTGTAACTTTTGGAAAATGGATCCTAAGTCTCTCTCCTTCAAGTTTCTATCTAGAAAAAGCCTAATGTAGATAATGGCATGAATTAAACAATAAACTGAAGTTAATGTAAATATAGAATGGAAAAAATGGATATATTAATACCTGAGTATCAGGTACTGCTACCAGCTTTTGAAATTAATTTTGAGGTTCTGCATTACATGAAGACAACAAAAAAATCTGATATGCTGCATAGTGAATTTTTTTAAGTAATCAGAGACAATGACTAAAAATTATAGCCCACGAACATACAATAAAATTAAGTCAGCTTTAAGTTAAAAACTCCATCTTACATTTAATAATTTCTTATATTTTGAACAGAAAATTAATACTATTCTGTCAAGATGCCAGTTATACTAACTGCAGATAACAACTCAGAAAGACATTTCAAGGAAAAGCAAAGAATACAAGATGACAATAAGGATATCAGTGGAGACAGGCATGGAGTTGCAGACAATTACCAAAGCTAGTTAGGTTACAGATTGCTACTACAGACATTGCCTGTGTGTTATCAGTAAACATCTGGAAGGCTACTTGCTGTGCTTGTGTGCTGATAAAAAAAAAAGTCAAGTTCATTCAGTCAGCGGTGCTTGACGAATTACAAAAACACAGGTTTTATCTTGCAGATCCATGTTATTGGCTGAAGAGGCCATTATAGAAGGAACTGGTCTGAGAAACAAGATATTGCCAGGTCAGCAAGAAGCCAATGAACTGACAGATAGCCAAACTTTGACTTGTAGCCGTCCTCAGAGTTGCTCTTTTTCCTATTAAAAAATTACTCTTCAGAGTGTTTGAAAGGGTGTGAGTATATACACATAGGTTATATATACGAATGTGTATATACATATAGGTTTCATCCATATGAAATGATCCAAAACATACTAAAATGTCATTCTGCAGTATTAACCTACTGAAACAATCACCAGTAAATCTGTCTGGAAACCTTCCCCGTTTTTCAGGAGTCAAGCCCTGCAGCCATTCCCCCGTGTCAGTAGTCCCCCTCTGTTGCCGCTCACTCTGCTGGGGGCGTGTGGTGTTACACAGCACAGCAACTGCCGTGCATCAGAGCAACCCTGCAGTATACGCTGGGCTCAGCTATCATATGCAAACCCTGGAATCCCACCTGGCGGTGAAGGATAGCAGTGCTTCAGGAGCTTCCCTTCCCACCAGCATGCACCAAGGCACCTTGATAAATTCAAAACACAGACGCAATTGTTCTAAAACGCTGATTTTATGCCATAGCTGAATATGGCTAAATGTGTGCAAGTCCGATGAGAAGTGTCCCACAACACAAACTCTGCAGAGGTATGATTTGCAAATTCTGTACTCATATTCATACACAGCTAAAGTAACTGAATATCCCTTCTCAACTTAGGAACAGTCCCATGAAGGAATTGTTTTCTGAATATCCAAAATTCTTTTCCTTCATGGGAAGATATATCTTTTAGACCTTGAAAGTATTTAACTTACGTCCCAATTTGTCCATGGCTAGCAAGTGAAAAACTTAGGGAGAAAACCAAAGTTTCTTCGAGTCTTTGCAGCATTGTAATCCTGAAAGTATTTTGTTCTGCACAATACTCAAATCCAATAACTGCATAGGGAAAGGGAGGGCACAGTACCTTAATCTCCTCTCCTAAACAGCTTAACTAACTGTAGAAGATGCAGTGCCTCGCATTCAATAACTACTCAGTGCTTTCACTTGTTCCAAGAACGCATTACGAAGAATGTCAATAAACTTTAATTAGCAATATATTTTTAGTGGCAGTGCTACAGCTTGCTGCAATGAAACATTTCTCCCAAGAATTTCTAAAGCTTTCCTAAAGAAACCTTGACACTTAGTAATGAAAGACATTTAGAGGTTGTCATATAAGAGCATCCATTAGGGCAGTATATTCTTCTCACTAAAAAGTGGTAAGGTTACCTTGAACAAGTAAGTCTCATTTAAAATGTTCTTTGCCCTTCTGTTAAAAAAATGAACAATCATTGTCAGTTGTACCTGATTTTTGCCAGATTAAACATTTCCTTTCACCTTTTAATGAGACTACAGCAATGGCCTTACTGTCCTAAAAATAGAGAAGTAGAAGGAAACATTTAAACTTGTGTATGTGCGTGCATGTACACCCGTGCTCATTTTGCAAACTAAATGTCATGTTCTTCAATGACCTCCATCATAACAAGCTTGAAATCGTAGCTTCAAAATTCTATTATATCTATACCTTTTGAAATAATTTTAATGACACATTGCATACTATCCTCATGCATGGAAGTGCTGCTCCCAACACCTCTAAAAAACTTTGTGATGAGCTACCCCTGAGGTGAAGTAAACTGTGACCTGAAACCCTGTCAGTTTAGAAGACAGATAGAAATCTTTTACTATAGATACATGAAAGATCTAAATATCATCTCTTTTTGCAATAAATATAGCCTCTTTTCTTCTTCATATACCTATACATATCTTCACTTTTGTGCCATATCTTAACCCAGATTGAAAGTCATCAAGGACAAAGAGTTCCATCTACAAGCTTTCTTATCTATCTATAGCTCTAAATACAAGGGAGACAGAGAGGTAGAGAGGGAAGCATCTCTCTTACCTGTATCTGTATCTATATGTTTTTATTGCAGCACAGTCTAAATCAAATTACTATATTAATAACTAATTTCAACATCTCTTAATAATATACATGATTAATGTAATAATTAGCATGCACAATTCAGAAGGTACATTTCATCCTCATTTGCAGGCAAGTAATGCTCAGCATGGTGGTACTGGTCTGTGTGTTCAATACAGCACAGTTAAAACCCCAAGCAAGCTGTCATTTAACTCACTGTTTTTCATTCACTTTGTTTCCAATGTTTGTAACATTTTTTTTCTGCTCTTACACCTGAACAGATTTTGTAGAACTTACTTTATTAAATTTCACAATGACGTAAACATGCAGCATTACTCAGAGTCATTATGGCCTACAGATTCTTTCTTTCCTTTCCTCCCTTCTACTTCCAGAAGTGCTATTTGCATATACTGTTGCAAGGATTGGTCTGGCTCATAGTATAAACAGGTTTTGGTAATGTCCAGTGCACCAGGCGACACATGGGGGGCATTGCAGCAGCAACTCAGCCTTAGATTGCCTTGAGGACCTGACTCTGCAGAGATGACCCACGGAGAGCTGTGTAGATAGCTCAGTCCTGAGTTGTCTGGTAAGCACAAAACTAAACAGGGCAGTGCTGCATCATTCAAAAAAACTCTAAACCTGAGTTGAGCCTTGAAATCTCCCAACAAATAGTATGCCCTGAGTCTCAATCAAACCACTACTCAGTTTCCTAAAAGTAAGACAAGGATAAGCTGGAGGACTTCTGTCTGGATCCAAGGGACCAAACAATACAAAGATATGCAAGAGATACAGTGGATCTCACCCATGAATAAAGATAAGGGGAAGCACTGCCCAGGTGTCTAATCCACTCAGACATGCCCTGTCTGCTGTCCTGTACACCAGGGGATAAAACCCCTAAGATTCAAGCTAGAAATGGGGAGTTACTTCTCCAGCCATGGAGTGATGAGAACCTTCCCCGTTGGTCAGGATTCCGGCCAAGTTAACATACGTGGGAAATCTTACCTGGAGGGGCAAGTAAATATTTGGCAGGCTTTAAGTTTGTGGTTGCAGGTGACTAACACACGTGTGGTATTCTGAGTTGTTGGTGAGTTGTGGTATTGTGTTCCATGAATCGCCTGGGAATTGCAACAGTGAATTTTGTGAGTAGCCTGGGAGTTGTTGTGAATTGCTTATGGGCAGTAACAGTGAGATTTGTGAGTGATCTGCAGCCTGTCGTGAATTGCCTGTGGGCTGTAGTAGTGCCTTTTGTGACTGTTGTACTTGCAATGGTGCATTTTGCGAATCTCTTGTGGTTGTAATAGTGTAGTCTTGCTTTTAAAACTGCAATAGCGCATTCTCCATTGTATCCATAGAACTTGCAATAGTGACGTACTGGATCCGCACATGTACAAATACATTGCTAATTTGATCTCTGCAGTAGGGTCTCTTTTTCTCACAACTGTCAAGAAGCAAAATAAAACCAGAGCCCTGAGATAAGTTCCACAACTGCAAGAGGATGCATATTATCAAAGAGGTGTTGGGTCATGTTGTTTAAATGGAAAACCACTCCCAGTCTGTGAGGATACTAAACTATTACTTTCACTTAAACAGAAATAAGCAAAGAACCACACGGAAATAACTTGGAGTTCCTCAGAGCTCTGATGCCCATGGCCCTTGTGGGGAAATGAGAACAGAAGAATTTAAGAGAGCAGGAACAGTGTCTTCATGTTCTGTGTGGCTGAATCAGATTAATCACCATCTAGTCCAGTGGAATCAAGATCCAAACAAACTCATTATTTTGAAGCTAGGTAGTCTTCAGGTTTAGCAAATTTTCAAGCCTGGGATTTGTTTATGAGATGAATTGATTTTTAGTGCTATGATGTTAAAGCCATGCTACTGCTGCTAACTACCTGAAACACAGATCAATTTTGAGACTAAAACATCAATTAACTTCACTTACTGAGACAGGATAAGCAGCAATTAAAAGGGTAGGGAATGCTTTTCTGCATTAGGTAACTTGTCTAGTTTTTCAGTATATCATAGCAATTGTTTTGGTTTCTAATTGTGTCTAGCGACTTGAATTCAGACCTTTTACATCTCTGCTATGCATATTCTGAGATAGGGCTCTCTTATTACTTAGATAAAAATTCCTAATGTGCCTCAAACAGGTACATGCCATTAGCAATAATAATTAGTTTCCATTACGAAAAGTTTCTTTTGCTTAAGAATTCTTACCTGAGCTCAGTTACACTGTAATGTCAATCATGGATAAATAAGTCTAAA
>NW_010180630.1:114788-122646 GCF_000695765.1 Mesitornis unicolor | reverse complement strand
ATTCCTGGTATCTACCGCACATCATTACAAAGAGAAGTAAAACTTGCAGGAACTAAGCACTTCCAGTTAAAATACAGCCTTTGCCTTGCACCTGCTGCATAGCATGAAGATTTCTGAATTTCTAAACTTTCTAAAGTTTAGGAAGACTGTGGGACAGTCCTGAGGGTTTAAAAACAACTACAAAGTGGAGAATGCAGCATGCTGCTTTCTAATGCCAAGCAGTACAGACAAAACTGAAAACAGGTGACATACAACAAGAGCTTCAGAAAAATCCAGAAATCTGTTCAGAGACAGAAAAAATATTATTTGAGTGACCAGAGAGGCAACTAAAAAGGTATTGTTGCATCCCTAGATCTGGTTATGAACCAGGTGATAAAGAGATTTGCTCGTTAGATTTGCCACATCAATAACAACGGAAAGTTCTGTAGAGAGTGCTGAACTCAGTAATGCTCTGACAGCTTCCCGTAAGCTCATTTCCCACTCCCTCAGTTCCTGACACACAGATGCGGGCGGTTTTTAGGGAGTTGAGCCTTCTGTGCAACCCAGGCACCTGACTGAGGCTCCCAGAATCTGTGGCTGCCAAGTGCCATTGCCAGTGTGTTAGTGCTGGAGACCCCACGTCTCAGAGCTTCTGTGCCTTTAGGGCAACCACCAGGTAAAGTGTTGTCCATTTTTAAAGGGTTTTATTTAAAAAATCACTTTCATTTTAAGAAAAATTAAAATCTGTTTTGAAACATCAGAATTTTCCATAAAATTGATTCCTTTCTTTTTTCCCCCTTTTCCTCACTCTCAGCTCTGTACCTCTGTCTGGTTCTTGATGAAGATAAAGCCCTCTTGTAAAAAGTGAGAAGCCTCCTTCTGCAGTCTAACCTCTGCAACTGTGAGTAAGTACGACAACTTACAGATGGAGACTGCTAAGAAAAGCAGACTCGCTACAGGCTTGGGGACAAGTGGCTGGAGCTGCCAGGCAGAAAAGGACCTGGGGGTGTTGGTGGACAGCAGGATGACCATGAGCCAGCAATGTGCCCTTGCGGCCAAGAAGGCCAATGGCATCCTGGGGTGTATCGGGAGGGGTGTGGTTGTAGGTCAGAGAGGTTCTCCTTCCCCTCTACTCTGCCCTGGTGAGACCGCAACTGGAAAATTGTGTCCAGTTCTGGTCCCTCAGTTCAAGAAGGACAGAGTTGAAAGAGTCCAGTGCAGGGTGATAAAAATGATGGAGGAAGTAGAGCATCTCCCTTATGAGGAGCAGCTGAGGGAGCTGGGGCTCTATAGCTTAGAGGAGACTGTGGGGTGACCTCATTCATGGTTATAAATTTGTAAAGGGCGAGGGTCAGGAGAAGGAGCCAGGCTCTGCTCTGTGACAGCCAATGACAGGACAAGGGGCAATGGGTGCAAGCTGGAGCATAGGAGGTTCAACCTGAACATGAGGAAAAACTCCTTTACTGTAAGGGTTACAGAGCACTGGCCCAGGCTGCCCAGAGAGGTTGTGGAGTCTCCTTCTCTGCAGACATTCAAAATCCGCCTGGACACGTTCCTGTGTGGCCTGATCTGGTGATCCTGCTCTGGCAGGGGGTTGGCCTGGATGAGCTTTCGAGGTCCCTTCCAACTCCTAACATTCTGTGATTCTGTGATTCTTGCTCAGCCTGTGCTTTGCATTCTAGTAAGTTTTAATAATTGGTTAAAAGACTATACAGCATTCTTTAGTAAAGAAAGCCAGTCTTAAAACTACATCCCAGAGATGTCTTAGGTTTTTTCCAAAGAATTTCACTTGACTCCTGAAACACTGTAACTCATAAGTGTACATTTAGCAGCCTGGAGTTGTGATTAAGAACACTGCAAAGAAGGTAAAAACAACCAAACCGCCACATTTCACCCATCCAAGTTGGATATATTCTAAAAAGTGAGAGTTCTTCTTACCTGAAGGCAACAAAAAAATACCTTGATCTTATGAAAGCAACAATTTGCAGGCAGCCATTACACAGATTTATTTTTTTAACTTCCTCCCTATTTTTTACTGTCATTCCCTGCTCTGTTTGATTCCTAGAGCTGAATCTACTGAGTAAGCAGTATTGTACCATATTTTATAGTGTGTGTGTGTGTGGTTTGCATTCTAAGTTTTGGGCCAACATTGATTTTATTTCCTCTTAGTATTTTATAGTTATTAGACTGCAATAAATTTTTCTTAAGTCTGGATTTAAATATGCAAGCCAGGACGGAAAGGTACTGAATTCTATAGCATGCCATAAATCTAGTTTATTTGTGATTTTTAAATTTTTTTTTTTACTGTTAAAGTTAGTGAGGAAATAACTGCATGCTCAGTTTATGTACCGACTCCTCTGAAAAACCAAAGGAGATTTTGCAGCACTGGAAACTGTCATGCACTGCTGGTCTAGTTGTGCCTTGCACCTTACCAGCTGTTTTGGTTTTTATTTAGAGAGAACAGCCTTGCCACCATCTGTATTTAGGAAGAAACTAAAACAAGGAAGAAAGAAAGAAAGAAAAAAAAGGTTTTTCTTCAAGTAAGTAAAAAGCATAAGCAAAATCAGGGTAGGGAGTGGAAATCCAAATCCATAAGCATTATAAAGGAAAATGGATTGTGTGAAACATGAAGTAAAGCAAGGAAAGAGTTGCTCTGCAGTTTAAATACCTTTGTTATCATTCTCTAAATATCCATCTCCACGAGAAGACAGATTCTGGCATTTCACAAGGGGTCAGGCTGAATGGGGAAGGAGGATGAGAGTCACTTTTGTTTTTATTTAGTAATTCTGAACTGATTACGTTAGAGTTATATCTATAATCACCTCTTTCTAAGAAGAAAATAAGCTCACCAGTTATCTGTGTATTAAAAAAAATATCTCAAAGATTTCATACATTCCTGTTCTGTACATGTCATGTTCCAGCTTTGCCTGGGGCCCAGGGAACAGGAAAAGAGCTACTCTTCATTACTTAGCTATATAAAGTCTCTCTGTAAAGTCTAGAATTATTTTCTAAAAATAAAAATAAGAATACTGCAGTTCATTTTCACTGCATTTCACTCCTTGTAGAGCTCAATAACTAAGTTTCAAAAACTATTTTTTCTCTGTTGTTCAGAGGCAATGAGGACATTAAAGCACATTAATAGTGCTTTGCCAGACATGCTAGGAATTCCTCTTCCTACTGAGCTTTTGCAGTCAGCTCTTAATAAGCTAGAAAACCTCAATTTACCAATCAGGATAACACAAATTAAGATTTCTAAAAGTAGTAAATGTTTTCCTGAATGCTAGCATCCTGTCACTTCCGACAAGGGTTAAACTGATTTTATGTGGAACAGAAAATACTGCCTTCTAGTGGAGCTGGAATGATTTTAAGCCTAGTGCTGGGTAATTGAAGTTTGGTCTTTTCTCCCTTAACGAGCACTCTCAACCACCCCATTAAAAAGCAGTCTAGTGCATTCTCAGTACATTTAGAGTAACCACCATTGCTGATGCCTACTAGTGAACTACATTTATGGGCTTACTACCAGCTCACTTACATGCTTCAGAAGCCCACATCTGGGTCATCTGCACATTTGCATTCGCCATGTGCACAACTTCACTTAGATGGAAAAAAAGAACACACAACATTTAAAATATTAATATATTATTGTTAACAATCTTGACATGATTTCTCTGTGATTACTGTACAAGATTACTCTACAAATTTCAAAAAGCTGAAAGTTTGTCCCCTGTGACCACCAGTAAAATGTAGTCACATATATGTTGTAATACAGTATTATGATATACAAGACCAGTGAAAACAAGGTACCTTAGCCACCTTCTATTCATTTCTAAGGACATACCACAATAGGAATAAATAGTACAAAACCCCCATAAATAATCTCAGTACGTTATAGTATACAAGAATCAGAGCTTAACTTTCAGTATGAGAGCAACTCTGCTGTTAAACAGCAAAAAAGTTGGACCACCAGTGAACAGTGGTACGCAGATCTACGTGTCACTTTGTCTACGCTGTAAAAGAAGCAAGCAGGTTGCCAGCAACACTGAAGATAATTTTGATGATTTTTATTGCTCTGGAAGTGTTAAAAAAGCCCCAGCCCTTTCTTTTCTTTCTTTCAAGAGTCTGTATTTAAGAGACAAATGTGGCAAATCATATGAGGAAAAAAAAAGAAGAGGAAACATTCTGCTTTGCCTTTAATATCTAGATCATGTTAATTGATCCCAGTAGAGTCCCTCATTGCTAGACTATCTCAATTAGCTCACTGATTTCTGTATTTGGATGATCTTGCCTCTGCTAATTACAGATGAAAAAAACACTTTGGAGGAGGGAAAAATTCCTCTCTTCCTGGGGAAAACATTAACACCTTATTTTCAAGTACTTGCAAGTCTGCAAGTACTTGACCCCTTCTAGGGTCACCGTCTGTGTTACACGTTTGATTTCAAGAAGACATCGCAGAAATTAGCAAAGGTAATGATAATGTGTGTGGCAAACAGAAGCAACAACACCGTGCCAGTGCAGTTCCATGTACATCCAGATCCCCAGTTTCCAGAAATGCTTCTTCACCTCCCCCCTCCTGTTCACTATGCACTAAATTTTAGCTATATGCGAAAAACGAAAAAGAAACACAAAGCAAAAATGGTATACAAAGACAGGCCTTAAGATACTTCAAATCAAGGTACCACAAATAAGACAAATATCACTACAAGATATACATACCCATTAATCATATTAAACTGCTAGCAGCACCGTTAGGCACTTGCATAAGTTCTTCTGTTATGAAGATATGGTGTTAACTTCCCAGACGATTGGTGACATCCAGCAACCTCTTTGAGAGAGAAAATGCATTAAAAATCGACACACTGCTGCAGGGAGTTTGTTGGTTTAGGCTCTTGTCTTTAGGCCACCCATTACTACCTCAGTCTTAACAGCAAGTGTCTTAGTTTTCCTTAATCTTGAGGTGTTCTGACCTTTTGCCTAAAACTGCAGTAATCTAAAAATGAGGGGTGAAAAATATCTGAACTTTCACTTGACTGTACAGAATTATTCATAGCAGCTTGCAAGTCTACTGGGATTAGTCAAAACTTGAAAAGAAACCCAATATTTCTATTCTAATATTGCATGTACAGCTTTCCAGCAATAATAAAAGACACTGCTCAGTACTTTCTTAAACATAGGCTGGCTTGAAATTAATTGTCCTGGAAAGAAATAAGGTCTAGTAGATCTCATTTACTGCTGGAACACCGCTTGAATACAGTTCCCATGTATTAAAATAATTCCCTAGTGGCAAAAAGAAATGAACAAAGACTCAGGGAAGGCAAGTAGGCAAGTGTTTGTTCCACAGCAATTATTTACTAACACAGAGTTTAAACTCTCCTTTTCTTTTATTATTACTTTTATGATGGGCGGTGTAAAGCTAACTGTTAACACTTCATGTAATCAAAAATACGTTTAGAAAATATACACCGTATCATCCATTTCTCAGAAACAGATGCTATTAAACCCTAGTATGGTAGTATTACACCCATAACTTCATCACCTTCTTTTATTTTTTGGTTGTACTGCTGTATTTTTGAAGGAAAAAATATGAAGAACATTAATTCCATTTTCTCCCTATAGAGAAACAAAAAGATACAGTTTTTGCTGTCAGCTCACTTAAGCAGCCTGAAACAAATTTCAGGATTTATTAATCACTTATTAATCTAGTTCTTAATTACATTTATATTTGAAAACAAACACTTTGAAATATTTAGAGGCTTTAGGATAAATTAGCTCCTCAATTTCATCCCTGCATTCCCCTTGTAACCATGTGAGGAATCTTGTTTCTTCTCTCATTTTATTCCCCACAGGTGTAATCAACTTTAGAGGGGAAGGAGAAAAGCCCTGTGCAAGTACTGGCTGATAGAGTTTCCTGACAGTACTGAGAAAATGACACTGCATTGAAAAGGAAATAGAAGATGTGAGCAGAACTCTTAAAGTCTTGGCTTTTCTGCACTAGGGCACTAAACTGAGCGGACCGGACAATCACTGCTCAAGTGTGCCCATCCTGCCTCTGCAGCTGACTGCTCCACATTCAGAGATGCTCAAGGAAGATGTATAGAGCTCATAATCTGTCACAGGAGACATAATCAGTATACTTTAACATAGAAGAATGCGGCTCTTTGCTGTTTGCTTAAATAACTGTCCCCAAGCTTCTCTGCCTCAGCAACTTCTCTAAAGAAAAAAAGCACAGCAAGAGTAGTAAGGTTATTTTGCTTTTGAAAAAACCCTCTACATCTTTGTGTAGAAGTGGTGCCAGGTTCTATTGAAGAGTCTCAAGAACCACGTAGTGTCAAAACTGCAGTCTAATTTATACACAAGTGTTTGTATCCGAGAAGTGGTAAATTTCTATAGTTGAAACATAAAAACACCTATCCAGTACTGGAATTAAAGCAGTCATTGATTTCCAGAAGGCAAAGCAGAATGATCTACAGATCGGTTTAGGTGCTTCCTCAGTGGTTAGGCAGCCATCCATTTCCCTTGCTGTAATTGCTCAAACCCACACATAAACAACAGTCCTTGTACTCCCTGAATGTTGAACAGCTCTGACACCAGTCATTTATCTTCCCACAAAAAAAATAATAATGGAGAAACACTGCTGACAAGGGATAAGCTACAATAAACACAGCCATGGCTCCACTGTTCAAACACAGCAGAAAGCACCCAGCTCCCCGGATCATTCGGCCCCAGGAGAGGGCTGGACTGAGCACTTGTTGTGTTCCTTAAGCAGGAGCCTCCCAGGTGCTCCTGCCTGGTCAGCGCAGGCTTGTAGCATCCTCCAGCCCTGCAGCATCCTCCACACAAAGCTGCATCTTAAAACAAAAGTTCAAGCCACTGGCAAAGTCAGGTCAACATGACAATGGGTAGGCTCATACAGGTAAACCAAAAAATGTAAGTATCATTATTAAAGTAATAGTAGAATAAACCAATACTATAAGGAACTAGAAGTCTTTCAGAACTTACTAATGTGACAAATGCTGTATTTTGGAGAGGATTTTGTTTGGATGTTTTTATAACAGGTAAATGACCACCAATTCCTAACTTTACCTGTAGGTCTGGTTGTACTTACATTACTATTTTCTAAAAACCTATTCTTCCTCCAATCAACATGTAACACTGAGGAGACTAAAATGAGTGACCATAGGCAGTTACACAAGTTAACTAAATTTGAATTCTCTAAAGGTCTTTTAAGTATATAATTTTTTTCCCATCAGGTCTTTAAGCTTGTACCAAGTCTAATTGATTTTCAGGATAGGAAACTGGTGGTTCTCAATTCAGTATATGGCCCTTCTTTTTTTCTGTAGGTTATAAATTGTTAAAATGTTCACAGTTAAGTAGATATCTTGCACACATCTTAATATTCATAGTTTGCTTTGAATAAAATACAAAGTTTCACATTAATTTAAGGCTTATCTTTTATAATGCAAATAAGTTGCAGTGTTTGAGTGCCACTTAACTTAGTGTTTAATCAGGAAACCTACTGTGGCACTGGCTGATGAGCCTGGCTCAACTGCTGCCTGCTCAATTTTTCCCCATAATTGCAGGATATACTTTATTGTGACAGGGGCCCGAACAGTGGAATTCCAATATGCTATACATCAGGTTCTCCATTATTGGATTAGCTGGATGTGGCATCATTACCGCTGCACTTTCATGCCTATCATTGATTGCATCGTTCTTTCTATTTCACAATTAATGCAAGTCAGCTGGATTGATCAATCTTCTGATGAGTTTGGGCCACAGTCAATATATTCTTATGGCTCTGTGCTACTGATCTGTATGTTTTATAGCTGTGCCTAAGGATTTGTCATTCTGGCTACAGATTTTTTTTTTTTTTCGGGGGGGG
>NW_010180630.1:104180-114772 GCF_000695765.1 Mesitornis unicolor | reverse complement strand
TGGGAGGTTTTTTTGGTTTGGGTTTTTGGGGTTTTTTTAGATACTTCTGCTCCCACCTTGCTGCCTAAACCACAAAATATTTATGAATTACTCGTGTCACATGAAAAAAAGAGGGAGCAAGAAAGTCACTAAATTAATCATTGGAAAGAGTAGTTTTGTTTTTTTTTAAATCACAGGCTTGGTTGGCTCAATAACAGCCAGTCTGATAGATGAATTTTGCACTTTAAAACACTTAGCTTCTAAGGAAATGCAGAGATTTCATATGACTGTAGCTATTTTCATTCCTTGTTTAGACGTGCCAGCATGTTCACGATATGTGGAAACATAATTATCCATATTTGAAAACTTTCTCTACAGAGAATAATATTGAGTTACTGTCATTTCCTAATAAAATATAGCCTACACACAAAAGTGCAATGCTGAACAACTTGTGAATATTTTTTAATACATGTCTTTTCCCTGGCTACTACAGAATGTACCCAGATCCATGCCTGTATTTTCTTTTAGGGTCTGCTAAAAAAGAATTTAAGTGTTTTTGAAATATAGCAAACACCTATACAACCAAAACTTGAAAGGAGCAATGCTAATGCTAGTGCACTATTATAGTTCTGTTTTCATTCCTCTATACCCTAGCCTCATGTACACTGTGAGAAGCCTCAATTAACAAAAGATGCCAGATTTAAATACAAGAAAATGAATGAACTGAAACCTGGACAAAGGGCAAATCATGATAATGAATACATTCAGACTAGAGTTTGGACTTTCTGGACTGGTTTGCACATTACACAGAGAATGCCCTCATTAAATGAAGAATAATTGCTTTTTTTCATCACTCCGTCTCGTCTAGTTGCCAACGCCAGTACTGGTGAAAATTACAAGGTATTAGCAATGACAATTACACTGATTTTGTGGCAGCGATGCCACATTTTTAAATAACTTTTTCTTGAAGAATCTAAATCTACAGATAAAAAATACTGGTAACTAAAATAATCACAATTTCTTCAAAATAGAAAAGCAAAACAACCCCTGAAACAGTTTCCTGGTAAGCCCTGAAAACACTAAGGATAAAAGAATAAAAAAAAACCCCGCACTGTTCGACAGTCATAAATGCTCTGTTAAATATGTGTTTTATTCAAGCAAGGAATGTGTTTCCTTAAACATACTGGCTTCGAAGACAGCAGGCATTTTAGATTATCCATACATAATTCAGTTCCAAAGAAAGTGCTTTACCTAAACAATTTTCCATTACATTTTTAGTAAATCTGGAATATAAAAGACAGAGCTTGTGCCTTAAACTTGGATAATATAATACAACATTGAACTATTATAGCTTTCAAAAATACTTTTAAAATCAAGGAGCAATCCTTTCTGACTGAAGGGCGGGTGCTTTGTCAGCAGTGCCGAACAGAGAAGGATCACTGTCAGGAATCATTGTTTTTCTCTTTTAAGAAACACATGAGCTAAGAAACATACCCAATAATTTAAAGTCTATTTATGTCTTAAATTAGTTCATGAATCTATATTTAGGCTACCTACATATATGGCCTGGTTTTCAGAAATGCAGAGCACAGCAGATCTTGGCAAGCAGCTGTACCTATACGTGCTCACATCTTTCAAAAATCAGGCCATTATATTTAGATGCCTAATTATGGGTGCAAGATTTGAATGAACTCAAAATTTTAGCCTAGATGAGCATCTATTGCATCACAATTGTTTTAAAGTTGCTTTAAGATATAACACATAGATAGCTCGTATTCAGATAAAAGTGAAAAAACCCCTGATAGTTATACAGATATTACAATTGAATACATAGTGTGCTTATGGAGCAGAAAAGCCTATTTTATTTTTGTTAAAAAAAGTACAGTATTTATAGCTGCAAAGGGAAGCAAATGAACATTTTCTTTAATCCTGCTGCCAGAAGATTTATACTATACACAGAAAGCTGTGTTACTTTTCAGTTTCAGGAAACTGAGCAATGAGATACCAAATAAAAACATTCATAAAAATCAAGTAATAATGAAGGTGTGTTTGGAAAGAGGAAATTTTCGTATCTCAGGTATCTTGGCTTTAAATTATATGACATTATATTTCACAGGAAATTGGAGACCAATACCAAATTTTGCCATAAAAAGATGAAAAACAAAATTTTAAATGTTAACTGGAAGTGTATTCTTAGAGGAAAACCTCTCTGCTACAAAAATAGCTACCTTTTAAAACTGAGGTGCTTTCCCAAGAGTCTTATCCTTTCTTTTTCGTATCTTCAAGAGGGAATCAGCTGCTTGCTTTTCTCTACATATTCACCAAATGAATTAATTGATGCTGGGAAAAATTTATACTAAAATGTTTTGGCTTTGACATTGGTGTAGCCTGTTGTAGTCTCATTGGCCTTTCAAACAGAATCTTCTGCTTTTCTTAACTAATTCCTTCTGAAAGAAACTATGGGCTATTGGTACTGCAGAGAGCTCTTTATGGATACTTACATAGAGCAGCTACACTTTATAAAAATCTGAGTGAGAACAATGAGAGGCCAAGCCCACTTTGTAATCCAGCCATGCAGTTCACTGGCTTTAAGGTCGCCTTTAAAAACAGTGTGAATGCTGAAGTGTGTGTCTTTCTCTTGCTCCCTGTATTGTTGTGTATCACTTCTGTAAATGTATTTATAGGTATGTTTTCAGGAATACAGCAGGAAAAATACCCTCAAAATGCTATATTTTTAGCTTTCCTGTGAATTATCATCTTTGTCATGTGCTTGCCCATTTATTAAATTGCAGTCTTTGAGAAAACAGTAAAACAGTGGAGTGCATCAGGAATGTAGATGGATGTGAATTCAAACAGTCATTTCCAAGACAACATTGCACCCTTACACAAACTGAAGTCCTGTCTTCCATTACTGTATTTGTAAACAAAACTGACAATAAACTTTTCCTACAACCATAAACTCTAATTTGTCTTTTACAGTAGAATAAATTAAACCATGTATTCGTGCTTTCAACTTTTCTACGGAAGCCACGGGAAAAGAATACTGCAGGCAGAAGAATTTGCATTATATATAAAAGAAACAGCACACCCCACACCTGCCCCAGCCACACTTGTGGGGTTTTCAGTCCCAGCAAAATGCACAGGCAGAATGCACACGCATGCAGCTTGGATAACAGGATACAGTCTCACCTTCTGTTTGTACCTCCCGAAATAAACGTTTGCCACTTTTTCAAAGGAAACAACTTACACAAGTAATTTATGAGTTAATACATATAAATGCTCCAAGCACGGGAAAACAGAGTTTTCAAATAATGCAGAGAAACTTATGTCTCTTTGGACTTCAAAGGCATTGCCAGTTTGGTTTTGGTTTTGGTTGTTTTGTTTTGTTTTGCAGAGGTATAGTGTAAGTAATATAAAATGCAGTAGAAAGCATTAAGTAATCTATACTTTCTTCTGAATTATAGATGTAATCAAAATGAGCAAATACACAACATCAGTGTTCACCATGCTTGTCTTCCTATAGAATTTAAGCTGAAGCTCCAGCTTTTGTGTTCCCTGGGTTTTTTGCCATCTCCACTGGTTACCTAAGAGATTCTGAGTTTCATAACATATCATAACACATCATAAAAAGGTATAAACCTGGATGTTTCTCTCCAAAGGCATATATCAAGTTTCTACCAACAGCACCACCATGAACAGTTTTTGACTCCAGCTTAAATTTTTATTTCATTGCTTATGTTTCAACACCATTTTCAACACTTAATGTCTTTCTGAAGACAGAGCCATTGTCATTAAATCAGAAAGTGGAATTCTGTTACAGAAATTGTAATCATTACAGCTTAACCTAAAACTGCTAATGTAGGCTTCCCTTTCGTCTGATTTTGCAGACAGAAAAGCAGTTTCTGTGGCTCACTGATCCTGACAATACCCTTAGACCAATTCCCATGATCCCCTCATCACGGGCAGATAACATTTCAACAGATGTCAAGAACAGCTAAGTGCACTTAGGCCTATTTGTTAAATTCCTAGGGGGAGGTAGATTGGTGAAATTCATCCTGTAATTAAACCGCATGTTTCTTTCAAGCTGCCTCTTCCCTCTTCCCTTCATAATCCCTCTGCCTTGCATCAAATCATTTAGGCACTTATTGGCTACAATCAATACAATATGAGATACATTAATTTAGTCCCTGGGAGATGTGCTGGGAGCACTGCTCCGCAACGGCAGCATTGCTCCGCAAGAATTCAGAACCGCCCGTGCAAGCATGCTGTCAACTGGAGCAGTATAGCACTTACAGCCAGCACAGGCAGATTTATGACAATTCCATACTGTGTGCCCACAGCTCTGCTCTGCAGACAAACACGCATAAATCAGATTGAAATGGGAAACACTAAATACATTACCTAATGTACACAAATGCTAAACAGTGCAAATCACTGAAGAGCTGGAATGGTTGATCAGGATCAGAACAATTCAGCTCAAGGTTTCCATATGTCCAAATACCCCTTGTGCCTTGCTATGGAGAGTGAAATTAGGATTGGAAAGAAACATTAATGAGGGTTCTAATTTACAGAGCTGGACTTTAAAGTAACATCTTTCACTTTTATTTGTATCTTGCTTTTTAACTTGCACATCTTCCTGTTACTGAGTTGCTAGGATTTGGCTTTGTCTTCAGAGAAGTAACACAGGATGAAGCTGTGCATTTTCTTATAGAAAGAGGGTATAAGAATAATTCTGAAGTGAGGCTACATTTCATTTTTAAGGATATACTATTGCATTTTTTATTTATAAGCAAATATATAAACCAAGTCCCTAACATATATAAACCAAGTCCCTAACATATAACTGTGAAATTTAGGACTTAGAAATGTCAACAAAAAAAACCCCATGTTAAATGCTTAATAAATCCTAAACATGCAATGCTTTGGGAAGCTGTCAACATGAACACCAAACTATGTCATTTGCCATCAGAATTATATTTGTAACAGTAACAGTAACTGAAATTGGTACACACACGGATTACTGATGTTGTAGCCTAACTTGGGAAGTGAGGGGAAAAAAAAATAACATCCAAGATTTAATTGGATTATTTTGCTGCAACTGCAAAAACATAATCGATCAGATAAATGAAAGTACTGTGTACTATTATGTGTATTTAAATTTTAAAGTAGTGAACTAATTAGAAAGCCTTTTTCTCCATTTTAAAATGAGTATCACTTATGATTTTGTTCTTAACAAATTCTAATTTAGATTATGTTGTACTGTCTTTTGGAGCTTGTTTCCTGTGAACACCTGATGCAAACCACTGCTCTTGGGGTGTGGTTACAGCTTTTGCAGACAGTGGGGCAACTGCAGGCACAAAGGGATGAAATAATGAAGCTGTGGGAAAGACTGAATGGACTCAGCAGCGAAGGGGATGCAGAGGGACAGCAAACTCTGCCATGGCCCTGTCTCCGGGTTAATTTGGATTCTCAAAGATTTATTTCACAGGTTTTGCGCCCACTCCTGTATCTGCATGGTTTCATGTATTTAAGATTTGAAAGGACCATTCTCTTTTAGTTCCTTTTTCTATGTCTATTTATTTATTTATTGTTTAGAGGGTCAATGTTATTGCTTTATTACCTAAATGGAGTGGAAAGGCTGTTGTACTTGACAGGTTCTCCTGTGATCTATAATATATTACAATTAAAACAGCCACAATGCAGAGAGGAATCTTTTCAACTGGGGGGAGGGGGGGAGGGGGAATAAAATAAATTTATCAGTACCAAGAGCTCATCATTCTGTAATGCAATGAAGCTAGCAAACTCCAGGAAAAAACACCAAAACAACCCGACAACAAAAACCTCCAACGCTTCAAGTGTTTTATAAGGGATTTGCATTCCTTTAAAACACATTATTTCTCTTTGACTAAAGCTACTTCCTAGTTTAAATTGGTAACATCAATTACAGTTTCACTACAAAAAAAAAGGAGAAAACATAACCATTCATTTTATAACCAATAGCCCTTCAAGTTTACAAGGTTAACTTGAACCGAGTCTCATCTTTCTAATTGGAGAAGAAAGTCTGAACCATTGCCATTTATACTGGTGACTGTTTCACCAACTTAAAGCTATTTCCCAGAAATTCATTTTGGACTTTGTACCATTTCCTTTTCAGGAATGTTTAACCAGATGATATTTATCTTTCAACTCCACAACTTTCTAAGAGTCAGAGTCAGCCGCCTTCTTGACTGACCTCACGCCTGGGCTTTCACAGAGCAGAACCTGCAGCCGAAGGGGCAGCTGCTGATCATTCCTACTGAAACTCCCTGCGTTTTTGGTTTAGTTTTTATTTTCTTTTCCTGCCACTCTTTGAAAAGCATGATCTATTCCTCATTCATCTCTTAAAAACAAACAATTTCATGGACATTACTCTCATAAATGCTCTCTACTGTCCCATGGGGATTGGGTAGGAGCATGAACTATATTCAGATGCATGACAATGTTCACAGCAATACAAAATAAAACATGTGAATGGACTTCTCTGTCCTTCTCCCACTTATAAGGCAGTTTTGGGAGGAAAAGAAGTAACCTTCTATTTAGGGGGACAATCTGTTGTACCTTGGGTTCACTTCAAAAATTTTTCATTTGGGGACCTGCGTTTCTTTCAAAACTAATTGAAAGGAGAGTTATCTCAAAGCAGATTGTATTTCGTCATTCAGAGTGCTTGAATAAGATTTCTGACATAAATACAGCTTGTACACTTCACATTAATGTACAAGCAGCCTTCTGATTTCTCAAAAACTTGGAGGAAAGAAAGAAAAATATCTCTTACCTAAAAAAAAAAACATTGAAAAAAGGAATACAGTGCATACTTTCAATATGGAAATATACTGAATATACTGCCTTACCCTCATGCTCCCGAGATCCACAATTAGGCATTGTAGAAATTAAGAAATTAATAGGGAAAATATGTTATCATCCAGCAAATACTTTTATTATACTTTAATTCATTAGAAATATTTTCGAAATCTCCCTGGGGAAAAGGTACAGTTTAAATTGCTTACATCTTTCTTAAAAGCTGAAGTAAGCTTTTCTGTTTCATCTTTTATAATCTTATTTTAAAAGTTTGCAAAAACTGCTGACTGCACTGCAAACATAATTATTCCAAATGTCTGTTTTCTGGTATTTTTCTAGGTATACCTCATCATTGTCTACCTTTTTTTTACATTTTACTTCTCAATGCCGTGAAGATTTGCAAACAGAAAAAAATCTAACACAAGAAAAAACACACTGGATACACCTGCTTAATGATGATAATTAGGTTACTACTAATTTATGTAGCTGTTACTGCAGGCTGGGTAGGTAAATGATTAAGGCAGATAGCTTCAGATTAAAAATAATTAGTCTGAGTTTTTTAATATTACTTTTAGGACAACAGCTTCATTCCATCTGCCATTTTTTTTTCCCCAGGTAGTCATTTCATAATTACTGGAGTAGCAACAGAGATAACTCTTCCTCTTAAAGAAAACTTCTGCTTTTGCATTTCTTCTCTTTGAACTGTTCTTAGTTTTAGGTAGGAGAGCAAAGGAGGAATAAGTATTCCACTGAATGCTCTCCTAGGCTCCAACAGTTTGGGGTTTTCAAACTTCTTGATACGCTTTTGTGTTTAATATTTCTTCATGGATTTCTTCTTCATGAAATTCCTGAGTCTCCCCTTGGACGCAAGTAAACATTCAGCATTTGCAACATCCTGTTGCAAGAATGTCTACCTCTATATATACATTGGAGGAAGTAACCTCACTTTTTGTTCTTTCTGAACATGACACCTGAAAGCATCATTTGATGTTCTTTATCGGCAGTGGAAGGATCAAAGGAAAAGAAAACAACAAAAAAGCCTCAGCCAAGTCAACCTTTGTCCATCTTTTCCGTATCACCCATGATTTTGTAGACCTCTTTCATATTTCCCCCTTTTTTTTTTCTTTTTCTGGTTGTTTCTGTTTCAACTCAGCTCAAGTTCATCATTTTACAAGTTTGACAGGTTTGACTTCTTCTCATGCTTCAAAGTCCTACAATTTTTAAGTTGATCCTTATCTTAAATATTCTGAACAACTTGGTATCATCAGGAAACCTTGTCACTAATGACCTCTCTTCTACTGAACAGGCTGAACTGCATGTTACATCACCAATCGTTGACCATTGATTGTTTTATCCTTTTCATCTTTAGCCATTATTTTTGTCTACCCAAGGGCCTTCTACTTCATCACAAGGCTGCATAGTTTCTTCAGAACTTTTCATGAGTGACTTTACCAAATGCCTTCTGGAAACCCAGCCAGACTATATCAACATGGATCTTCCTTATTTACCATTTCAAGTGGCACTAATAGCTTTGAGAGTCATAACCTTCCTTTTGAAACAACAACAAAACAATCATTCTGAGCCTTCACCTGCATGTCATATTTAACCATGGTTTCACTAATCCTACTCCTTACTACACTTTCCACTAAAAATCAGCAGCACAAGAAGGGCTGATATTGCAAGTAGGAAAGGTAGAAATAGGTTTCTGGAAGTGGAAATACTTAGCTGAACATGCTAACACTGAGTTTTTTCGGCACTCATTAACTTTTTGCCTGTCATCTTCATTTTCTCACTCTTCTTCCCCTTTTTTTTGGGATAAAAACTATTAGCAGAAGCAGGGATGGCAGAAAAAGGACAAAATTATTTCTTGCTTCTAGCAAGAGAAGGCAAAGAGGCATGAGAAGATGGAGACGACAGGATTTATATTTGTATCTTCTAGGGAACCTATCATTATTGTAGAATTCGCCTGCTTTTGTCTCAATCCAGAGCACATACCACGAGAGAAGATTCTTCCTTTCACTACTCCTCAGAGCTCGAGGGGTGCAAAATAGCATCTGAAAGACAGTTATTAAGGTGTTTTACACTAAAAAAGATATACAACATACAAGCAATGGCAACTAGCCAAAATCATATGGATAACTTGAATTCTAAGACATCCGCCTTATGAGTATTTTACTTATCACATTCGGTTTTATTTCAATATGTTATTTGCTAGTGTGAAAGTTGTTCAGTATACATGAGGACACTTATTTCCTAAAAATTGCCCTAGAACTATATGAAAAAGGCAAAAAATAGTCGTAACACGTCAAGGACTTTCAGTGATTATTACCTTTTGGTTATTATTATGCATAAGTTTCACTGAAGTGAAACATGCGATCAAAAAAGCAAAAGTACTGAGAAACAGAAGAGTTTTCTGTGGACTCTTATTTTGTTTAAATTCAATTATATTCTCTTTCAACTATAATCAGTATAACAATAACTTGCCCCTTTATAATAATTACATACTGTATGATTGGAATAGCCTGAAGGCTCAGATTTGGTTATACCTGCAGACTAAAGTATTTTATAAGTATTATTAAAAGCAAATAAAGGAAAACTAGGAGAATAAGATTAGCATTATATAGAGCAACACTGCTCTAGAATGACACATTAGGAAAATTAATAGTTTTATCTATAAAACAAGAAAGCAAGAAGAAAGATACCTCTCAGCCTAGTAAAGGCAACAGGTTTTGTGCCAGAGTATATTTTTATTCTAACATTTCATTCCATTATAAAATTGAGAATACACTGTCTGTTTACTGCCTTTTTGTGAAAACTATTCAGACTTTTTTTGTTTCTAGACACTAGACATCTTGGTTGTTAAACAGTAAGCCATTCTCAGCCTTACTTATAAGACTGTCTAATACAGTCATAGCTACTATTATTTCCCCTATAAACATACAACCTAGATAATATGTCCACTTTCTATTTGGGAAAGGCTCAATTCAGTATTAATTTCACCAAAATTCATAATTTAAGGTTTTGCAGATACATACGCATTTTGCATGTTTAGGTGAGGCTTTCCCCCACAAAGATAAATTATCATCCTTTTTTTGTCTACACGGCAAAATCCAGCACCAAGACAGAGACTGGGATTCAGTTTTGAACTGGCTTGGTTGTCTTTGTAGTCAATGCAGTTCACAGAGATACACATCAGGATATTTAAATCATAGTTTGGTGCCTAGGCAGTTAGCCCTGCTTAAAATGACCCCTGTTCCCCTTCTTTTGCTGTTTCAAGAAAGCCCTTCCCCTCCTTAAAAGACTTATGGCCTCTGTTGTCCCTTGTAAGATTGCTCTCTCTTTCCACTTGTTGACATTAGCTTCCTTTCTTTATGCTTCTCCGTAATCACATACTCTGCTCCCCTCTGGTTTCTCCCATCTTAAGAAAAAGATCAAAGATTGTGCTTGTTGCATTTCTATGTTTCATAACCTCTTTAAACTTGCTGAATGCAGTGTTTACTATCATATCATGGAGTTTCCCTTCAACGGTTCCCATCCTGTTCTCCCATGTGATCCATCTGTTTAAGGCAATGTGGTTGGCAAAGCCTTCTAATGAATGTTTTCTAAGCCAAGGCTAAAAGCTAGTACTTCATGTTCACACTCATCTGCTCTGTAATCCACTTCCTACAACATCAGCCAGACAGCTGATCATAACTCCTCATGTAATTACCCTCTCTCATTATCTATGTCATCTCCTGTCTACCGTCAGCTTTTTCTAGGTGCTCTAAGAGGTGCCTGTC
>NW_010180630.1:91009-104149 GCF_000695765.1 Mesitornis unicolor | reverse complement strand
CTTTCCTATGTCTTAACTTTGGCTATTTATCACCTGCAAAGACATTTTTGTGTGACTCATAGGGTCACCTCTTTAATTTACATATTTGAACTAAATCTTAACTTGTCTTTGTCAAATCTCCTCATGGATATCCAATAACTGCTTCAAGTTCAAAATGGAACTTTTTTTCTTCCTTATTACCCATTGGCTTCCAGGCCCTCCTTTTTTGACCTTCCATAAATTTATCATCTTGAGCTCCTGGCAAAACTTCCAGATTTTTTCTGTGTAATATTCCTAAGATCTAGCATTTCATATCCATTCAGAGAACTTAAACTCTCACCTGACACTTCAGCACACCAGTTATACAACTATCATTTTCTTCCACCTTGGCTATTTTCCCCCACTCACAACCTCCTAGACTGCAAACGTAACTTTGTGAAATTGTTGTTTGGACCATTTCAGCCATCTTTTTACACCTTCCCTCTTTAACCTCTCAGACAGTACTACTTCTTTCCTACCTCTGTCTCACAAAGAGAAGTATTGGTTTCCCACCCTCAAACAGCCATTGCTTATTTCTAACTTTTTCAGATATATGCTTTTTTGCTTTTCTCTCATGCCGCTCCTTACATTTACTGAGCTGTTTAATTTTCTTCCTCCTAAGACAAATTTACTAAAAAAAAAATTAAAACTTTAAAAATCCCTTTTGTTGTTACCATGCCTCCTATCTGAGCTGCTAGGTAACTTTTAACTTACAGAGCTAATAGAATATCAAATTTATCTCTTTATGTACAAATATTAACTGTTACTCTTGCTTCGGAGAACTGAAATTATGGAACTGTATGAGCCCACACAGTGTGCACCAGGTCTGTTAATGAGGAAAAGGGCTCTCCAACCAAATAGAACAGTGACCCAGCTGTGGAGAAACTGGGTGCATTGCCCTGCTGTGATTTTTCTTGGCTGATGTGTCTATTCCAATATTCAGACACAGAAAAAAGCCATTTAACCCTCATGTATGGAAAGAGCCTGTCAGCCAGTGCCTGATTCACCTGAAAGACACAGCAATTGCAGGGGAAAAAAATAATTTAAAAAAGTCTGTTTGGGCAGTAGGGTAATCGTGATCCTGTTTGACAAAATGAAAAAGGATTTGATTGTGTTGGTTTGACTTTTGTTAATGCTAAACCTATACCTTCCTCAGAAAAGCAAGAATCTGTGGCTTTCCTGGGCTTAGGCATTTTGTTAGTTTTATTGAGGCTGGGATAGAAAGATTAAACAGTTTATATCTAATCCACTGATTCTCAGTAAAACTGCTCTTCATTACCTTTGAACAGCAGCATGGGGAATGTCTCCCTGGAGGTGATATTAGGTTTATGATGAAGGCTGGGTCGCTCTGAGTTCTTTCAACAAAGTTTTGTTGTTCTAAGAAAACTTAAACTTTGGGGGCAAACTGGAACCCCAATGAAGTTGGTGGTGGTTTCTGTTCTTAACTGAGGCATATTAACAACATTATGTGCTAGGATTACATGATTAAAAGAGCCACTGTCAAGTGCCTCCTGCTGCGCACTTAGACTTTAACGACAGCTGTTTCCTCCAGTGTCTTTGAGAACATAAACTCACTTTATGACTAAGGGAGGATTTCTTAAAACATGACTATTATTGTAAAATTGTGCTAGTATCAGGTAATCATGAAAATGTAATTTTAAAGGCATATTACCACTTTCCATTATTTTCTGTCACTGTGTACTACTCAGTTATGTTTCATATCTTAAGGGATAACAAAAAGAAATGCTTGAAAACAGGGTTAAATACCTGCAGGATATAACTTCAGAGCATTTGCTCTGATTATAAACATAAAGGTAACTGATGCATTGTAATAGGATCTTCTTCTGACCCAGGCTAAGACTGTAAAATGTAAAGCTTCATACTGTGCTCCCCGTGTTCAGTTAAAAGCAGAAAAAATAGTGTTACATTTTCACTACCATCAGCAGAACTGCCAGCCTTTCTCACAGGGCTTTCTAATCCCTTCTGGCACCCGAGGCATTTGAACAGTTGGTGGGAAGAAGGGAAACTGTGACGAAGGGAGTCTCATTTCAGATTTACAGTCCAATCACTCACAAAATCTGCCAATTCATTTTATGGCATGTACTGTGAACATTCATTATTTAATATGAGCCTAAAAATCTATTGGTGCACTACAGTAGCTTGACTTTGAATTAGAAAAGAACAAGTAACACGCTATGCGGTGTCTTTAAGCTTGTAGCAAGGTAGCCTCTCATATACTTAAAACATCCTTTGTACGATTCAATCAAGCATAACATCTGTTCAGCCAACAAGATGTTCTATTTCAGTATTTTTATACATATTTTTAACATGACTACTATACATGTATAGATCTATGTGCGCATGAATGTGTGCTAGCTGCTAAAAGAGAGTACAGCAATAAATGGCTAGCCTTAGGTTAGAAATGGTTTCTATTTCAAATAGTTTCAGCTCAGACTGTTACTGCAAAACATTTCAGGTATCAGTTTTTAAAGTTCAGAAGAAAGAGATACAAATTCATTTATAAAACCCAACACATTTTAACCCATCAGTTCTCAGCTAATGGAAATCATAACCTCTCAAAACAGGTTAACTCACAAAACACCTTTTTTACTTTATAGCTAGATGACTTAAAGAAAAAATACATCGTAGGGACTGTGGACCCCATAATCACAACTATGTCCTCTGATACTGACGCTAATTCAGAGCTGCTAACTCTTCACTCTCCTCCCCACTACGGCTTGGTTAGCTTGTGCTCTAGAAAACACAATTTCTTTATCTTACAGACCTGTCACATGCCAAGACAATAACAGAGAAAAAATTAAGTTACGCTAAAAGAAAATATCAGGCTGTCTCAAGGTATGTTTTCCACTTGTATCCAGCCCTGTTGACTCATGCTGCAGAATCAAAACTGCAATATGTCTGAACCTCTGAAAAATGCAATAAAGTGAGGAGGAGCTGGGCCATTCATCTTAGCTGTATGCAACAAGAGCAGTGCTTCTGGACCATCACCACATCCACACCTTGATTTGCTGTTCATCTTCACAAAGCATAACCTCACCTGGGCTGGCCACAGTCCTGGCTGATTTCTACTTCAGAGGACACTAAAGCTTCAGTATAATTTTATCGTTTGCAGAATGTCAAATATTATCAGTTATGCAGTGAGATGAGTTGACTAATGGCTGCATTTACAGCTGATCACTAAGGTTTAAAGTTGCACTTAGATTTTTTTAAAATTATATATTTATGTTACAAAACTATATGCAGTTTAAAACTTTGCAATTATTTATCCTACTAACAAAATTAAAACACACAATATAAACCTCAGATAGGCTTGTAGTAAGCTTTGTAAGGTTTTTCTTTTCCCCCCTTTATGTTTAATGCATTCGTTTTAATTCCTTACATTTTATAGCAGCAGTTTGACATAATAAACGAGTTTGTAAAAGCCGTTAGAAGTAAGCTTGCTAGTAGCAATCCTATTAAGTTACCTCATCAAGTGATGTGCTGTAACGTTTTCATATCAACTTTTTTTAGCTTTTATGTTGTACCATTCATGAATGTCTCAGATTCAAAAAGTTCAAAAGTATTTTGTTGAAATTATGAACAACAATTTCATAACGGAGAACAGAACGGCAGAAGCAACGTAAAGAAATCAACTTCAATTACAAAAGTATAATTAAAAAAAACAAATTTATGCTAGCAATAGTGTAACATTAATTAAGAGAAAGGCTGAAGTTCCTAATATGGTGCCGAGGTAAGTTCACAGTGTAGTGTGAGATTCTTCTCACAATTGAGAGTGAGAATCCCGAATCTCAAGAGACTTCTGTTAAGGTGCATTTGCCTGAGGGTACAGCATGGGCGCTGCCATAGCCTTCTCCATGGTCCTGCCGTGCAGAGGTCAGTGCAGTGCTTCTCACTGACAGTCACAAGCCCAAACTCAGCATAGCTGTGATGAACACAATGAAGTATCACATGCTTCAAAGTTTCAATAACCATAACTAAAATGCTTAGAAGAAATAGTCATCCAAGAGCTGAATGCAGTATTTATGAGACATATCAGGCAACATATTTTTTCAAAGTTCATGTGGGTAAAAGTCATATAACTGTTTACACCAAATCAGGATCAAGTATGCTTAATAAAACATTTGGTTTATTAAATTATGACATTGGTAATTATAATGAGTGTCAAATGATTAATAACAATTGAATGGGAAATTTATCTTTTCTCAACTATCTTCTCAGAAATGTAGATGCAATATTCCTTGCCAAACATTGCAGCATTGCATAATTTTCAATCATATTGCACACTAGCCTTCAATCTAGAAATATTTCTCTTTCGGTATGTTTCAGGATATATATTCTTCCATTTCTGTGCTGCATGGCAAGTATCCAACACTTCTAATTCTTAATAAATAAAGCCACAGTGTGGAGTTCTTGTACATGTTACTTTTCCACAAAGCCCCATACTTCCTTTTACTTCTATACCAAACAAAATATTTTGATCCTTGAGGTTTCTTTCTTTTTTCATCATAATCAGGGCTTTTAAAACAAAGTAATTCAATTGCCAGAGTTCCTAGCAGAAAAAGGTAATGTGGCTGCAATCTACAAAGTGCAAGACAATTATCCCAAGGGTTTGCCTGTTCCTGTAACCAAATACAATTTTACACTCGAAGAACCATAAAACCGGACACCGTTAAAGCACCAGTAGACTTTCCAAGAAGGAAAAAGTGCAAAGCAGGTTTCTTACAAATGACAGTCACAATCCTGAGAACTGTACCGTACTTGTAATGCAAAGAGAAAGAAGGTTGAGATAAAATGCCTTGACTGCATTGCACTGCAGCCCATACCACACTGTTATGCCATAGCCAGGAAACACGATTACACACAAGAGAGGATCTTTGCCTGTATTCCTGAAACATCTCAAACAAATCTTAGACTGATTTGTTAGTTTCAGTTACCTTTCTGGATGTAATACGTTACAGCTGTATCCATGTCACTGCTCAGCAAGGACTCTGCGAGTCAAAAATAACAACAGAAGGAAAGAGGAGGCTGCAAGAGAATTCATGTTCTGTTCATTTTCCCATTTACAATTATATCTGTTTAAAAATTCTACTTGTCATCCTTCCCAGAATGAACACTGACCTTTTGCTTGGAGTGAGGCAACTTCCTTTTCTTCCTTTTTAAAAAAAAATTATTTTAATCTATTTATGGTTTATGTCTTCTATTATAGTCTTATAGAAGAAGAATGGTTCAGTGATAACTCCACTAGCCAAACTCTGGAGATTTGAGTTCCCTTTGCAACCTTGAAGAAGTCACTCATTTGTTGTACCTCCACTAATGACAATGCAAATCAGAAGCAGTAAGGCTAAAAGTATGGAACAGTTCTTATAAAAGGGAATACTGAACACAAAATAATCATTGTGCCTGAAAGCAAGATGAGAGAAGGAAGTAGGATAAAACTATCAAGTGGCATGGAGAAAATAAGAAGCCAGTGACTGGTTCACTTTTCCCCTCATCATATGTTGCAGGATATGCTCTGCTTACCCTCATCGTGCTTTCTCTGAATTCTCTCCAGTGGCAGTTGAGCAGGGTTGGCTCAATCTTCAGAAACAGCTTGGTAATCACTCTCATTTCATTGCATTTGTCTTGCATCAATCCAGCACTCTAGGAGAGTTATCTGAGGCCAGTATTTGCCTTTACAGTCTGACTCCAACACCGTGATCCTGATCGGGTGACCACTGTACACTGACACATTGGTGAACCACAGAACAGTTCACCCAAGCAGGCCCAGGCCTGTGCTGGGCCAGGCTGCACATCCAGTGTGGCCTTCAGCCTGTGCTGCACTGCCCAGACTCTGGGCTGCAGGGCCACCAGAGCCCGCTGCTAGCCCTGAGAGCCACCTGCCTGGCAGGAAGCTCTCGTGCAAACACCCTTTATGAATACAGTTGTTTTACAACAAAATTATACAATAGCTTGAATGACCAAAAAAGGAGGAAACTCTCTCCGCAGACAGGATCTGTGCAACAAGTTGTGGGACCCCTAGCTGGGGTCCATCTGATATTACACGAATGTGAAGGGATGGAAGATTTGCTCACTATCTCTATTCCTCCTTTTATTCTATCTTATTAAACCAGCCATTTTATTAAGTCATTTCTTGTCAGGCCTTTCTTACCGAGATGCAGAAAGAACCTTGCACCGTCCCTCTCTCACTCCCCTGCAGACCAGGACACAAAGAGTCTGTAGATCAGCACGCAGCTCCAGCCCTTAGGGGATTGTATGCACACAGCAACACATTGCTCTGCAGAACTGACACAAGTGTTTCTACTTCAACACCTACTCATTGTGTTTATATTTAATTGGCTGGTGAAGTAATTACTTCCTCCAGAAAGAAATCAATTTAGTTTCTTATATTTTCCTCACTTTCTTTTATTGTGGCCAGCACAATACAGATGGCCAATGTTGTTTCTAATTCTTCCTATTCAGTTCTTCAGTTCTACAGAAAAGATATTTCTCCATCCAAATTGCAGTTCCTGTTTCCCACGTTACATGCCCCTTCAGTTATTTGTGTTTCTGCTCTCTACTTTTCCTTGTTATTGGAATAAGGAAAAAATTATTTTTCCCCATATTGGTTTCTGTACAGTATTAATAGCCTATTTCAAAAGGAAACATCTATAAAGTTACGAAGTAGTGCTCTATGCAAGCTTATCTTCTCACAAATATCACATAATTATTAGCAACATATGGTATTGTTTTCAGTAAGCATGCTCATTTGTCCATCTCTAGCAAGCCTGGAAATATTTTTAGTGTCCCTAGGCCAAGTAATCCCCAGCACGAAAATGCTGCAAAATTCTTTTTTAACTCTAATGTTTTCACAAGGGCATACCTTACCATGTTTTATAAACCTACTTTATTTTATTACATGCATTTCATATAAAAACTATAAACTGGGTTTTACATCATTTGCAGCTTTTGACCATTCATCAGTTTTCCATGATAAAGCCACAGTGAAATCAATATCCTTGTAAAGCCAAGCTGTCAAAAGTTACTAGACTATTTCCAAAGGCAATTCCAACGAGACGGACTACCAGATGTTTTCAATATATTTTATACAAGATTGCATGATAATTTTAGAGGGACCAAAAGAAACAATACAACAGGTTGTGTTTTGGGGTTTGACATTTTAAATAGCAAACCCAATTGATTTTTACAAGATACCTGAGACAAAAATGCCAGCTCTGGAAAATTTACACCCAAAACACTCATCCACAGAACTTAAGAGCAATTGTGTTGTCAAACAGCAAGAAAAGGAGACAGCCTTTAGCAACAAACTCAGTACAAAAAGGTTCACTGTATGTGTGTCTGAATGTGTCTATTTATATAAGCTGTGCACTTTATATATGCACACATATATAAGCGTATAGAAAAATGCACTTTACTATATTAATTTTCACTTCTGCTGATTTACAGTTTTTATTCTTATAGAAGGCTGCCAATTACAATTAAAATTCCCCTTATAATTAATTCAAAATTTTATTAAATCCAGGTTTTATAACTTTAAATATAATACCGCAAGCCAAGCCAGGGCAAAGAATATGTCTAGTCATTAATTTTACTTGTATCATTTCTCATCCCTCAAAAAAAATGGCAATAAAAGGATCCCTCCTTAGAAATCAGACTAGCCATGGCCATACTCATCTCCATAATAGCACAATTTCCAATTCACGCCTCATTTTCATTAATGTTTCTAGCCATAAATTTTTAAGCATATGATAAAAAATTTCTGAAGCGGCATAAAACTAACATGAAGAGGGAGTTCATTAGCATGTGACCCTAATTAGAAATTCCATATTAACTTCCCATTTCTACTTCTGCATATCCAATAGCAGCAGGCCTAATATGCCATGTACCAGTCCTACATTTGTTTTAAGAGCTCTTCCCCCCCCTTATTCATTTTTATTTTTACACAATTTCTATGTTTCTCCTGCCATTGAATAAGTCAACAGACAACTGTATAACAGTAGCATCTTTTGTGCCACAAATTATGCTGGAGAATTGTAAGAAGCTACCAGCCCAATGCTTTATTAATGATACCAGATCATAAAAAGAAAGGGGAAATTGCTGACTCCAACTCTTTTCTAATGTTGGGTGATAAAAATGCTACTTCAGGATTCAGAAGGTTAAGTTCTAATGTGTATTTTGAATAGAGTATGCTGAAATAATTGCCTCATAAAGCAATGCATTGACCAGCCTGCTAATGGTTGTATAGTGCAAAACTCAGCAAAGAGTGCCAAGCTTACTGGAAAAAATGCTGTGGCACTACTTTTGTAGCTTTCCACATTAAGTTAACTTTCCTTTTTTTCCCCATTTTTAAAAATCCTGCCAAAAAGAATACCCCCCTATCTAAACCATTACTGACTCCTTTTGACTATGTTAAGACCAAATTATTAAACAACAAATAAAAGCCAAAAAGCAAATACTCAAGGAAATGAGGATGCAACAATAAGAAACCACCACCACATTTCACTTGTATGAGCCCGGTTACAAATTTTTTCCTTTTTATTCTTCTGCTAGTTTCAGTTCAATATCAAGCCAGTAGCCAAACAAAGCCAAAGCAATAACTGTGTTTTTGAACGTGAATGGATTTCTAGCTTATAAACTTTTCATTAAAAAGACTCTGAGAGAGAAAAACCTCGTTTCTACCCCTGCACTCTAGGCCTCAAAACAGCACAGCACTGCAGCTTTGGTTTAAACCTGTGCCTATTTATTAAAGTACCCAAGAACAATCAAATAGTCAAAAAGATGTCAATATACACGTAGAGTTGCACAATACTCCACACAATGTATGCAGAATTAAGAAAAACTCTATTAAAAAAGACCCCTCAGGTACCACTAGAGCACCTCAATCAGGTTTAAAGCAGGCCGAGGCGGCTGCACAGACCCAGGCTGGCAAGTAGCAGCTGCCTCATCCCTCCCACCTCTTTGGTGCCGCTTTCAGATGTCTTCCCCCTCCGCCCTCCCTCACAGCAGGGCTCGGGACAGTAAGAGAGTGACTACGACACAGATGCACAAGCTCAAATATCTGCAACCGTACTGTATCACCAAGACTCAACATGAGTTTTACAGACTTGTGAATTGTGTTTATCGACCTGGGTGTATGGACAGTAGAGGGAGATGGTGGCAAAAACATACCGGAGTGCTGGAGAAAATAAAAGAATGGAGACAAGTAGAAGTTAATATTGGATAATTATCAGTTGTAATTAACATAATTTCAAAGATCTAAGTTGTCTTTATTCCTGAATGTTGAATTAATTAAAAAAAATTGCACATCTGTTTGCATCTACATTCTTAGAATTGACAATGTCTTTATCCAGTGCCAATTTTAGCATCAGGGAAGCTTCAAGCACACAACTATCATGATGCTGCAGTCACTCCATACGGTTATGGCTTGAGAATGAATTGGTTTTAGCCACTGACATAGAGCACTGCACATAATTCACGAAAAGCAGACAGTGTCCAATGCATACCCCAACCTTCCAGGCCTTCCAGTCCCTTCCCAGCGCCATGGAGAGCTCAGACTTTCTCTCTCAAGCTTTACCTCCTCTGCAGCTTTCCTTTCAGAGAGGCCACCTGACCCGCACATGTCAGGTGTGGGTTAACAGTTACTATCATATAGGATACCCAAGCTCCCAGACCTTACATTTTAATGCCAAGAAACTAAGCAGCCTTAGGAGAAGCTCTCAATGTTAGAATTTACTACCCCACAAATGGCTAATAAAACCAGAATGCCAACTTTTGTATTGATTTAAAAAAGAATAAAAAGCAAGCCATAACCCAGACGTTTTTGCTCTTTTTCACTGAACTGTGAACATAGAGTCTAAAAGTACACACAAATTTGGTTTGGACTTTTTAAATATTTGGTTGATTTTTTAATGTACCTGGACTCAGTGAATTACCAATAATTTTAATTTGAGAAATGATAGATAAAACCATAATATTTCCAAGTTCAATGATAAAACTCCTTTTGGCTTCACTTTGGTTTAGTGGTACTAACACTCGGATCCAATCTTTTATGATCATTTCTGATATGCCGATAACTACTATAAATATCTGAAAAGTTACTCTTCATACAAAATATACTTTGCCTCACAGCTGGGATGCGTTTGAGGTGGTGTATATCTGACTCTCTCATGTTCTGTTAAAATACCAACATACAGAACAGTAAAATGATAATCATGGCTGAATATAAACTAGTTTAGGCTACATGTTAGACAAAGAAAATTCCAAAACTAGAACGTGTAATGAAGAATTCCACTGAATAATATGTAGCAACAGCAGTACACAGTGATAATCCTACAGCCAAGGTATTAAGTCTTTAAAAATCCTTGGTTTTGTCTTGATTGACAGATGTGTTATTTTAAAATACAAATAATTCATGGGAAAAAAAGAACAACCAGTGACATCTCTCTACATTACGAAAACTAATGGATCAGAACACTGATTACTGGAAGGATAAATCAGCTTTTGAGATCTTAAGATGTCATAAACTAAGCATCACACACTGTGTATATGAGACATATTACAAGAACCATTTGACTGATTTATTGTTAGTTTTGCAATCAGCCTTTTCAACCCTTTTTTTTCCAACCCATTATCACTTGTGTGCAAAAATATTAAAAGCCCTTTGAGTGCAGCGTATATCAATAATTTCAGCTATTCTTAAATGATTTATTACAAGTAGCAATTAAAGATTCAACTTTATTTTTAAAAGTGCCCCTACGCTTTCCTTTAGCTAAACACAAACAGAGTAACTGCAAAACAGAATGGCCTTTCCATATTGCTGTTTTATATGAAAATTAACAGACGGAATTAAAATTCCTGAGTCATTTTAAGGATAAAAATGGAAATTATTTTCAGTATTTCTATCCTTCCCCCACCCTGCACACACATATGCTTTTTTTCTCCCCCTGGGAAATAGTAAAAAAGAACTATTAGTTATTACTGTAAGAAGTAGTCAAAATCCTGTCAAAAGACAATTTTGATAGATTGCTATTTGAATAAAAATGAGACAGGCATTGTATTTATATGACAAGTATAGATGCGATATTAAATGATATTAGGGAACTTGAGAATATTTTTTGTGTTATCTCTGTTTGGATCAAGCGTATTAAAATGAGACAAGCCAAAGTTAGCTCAGCTTCATATAACCTAGCAACAATGTGACCCACTTGAAATTTCTTTTATAAGACTTGGCTGACTTAGCCAAACTAAGGCACACATCTTAATATAATAGGCCAGAACATAAATCTAGAATTATTTTTAATCCTCTACACCTATTCTGAGTACTTATACAAACTTACTTAGATTTAGTTACTCAAACCCATGTTTTCATTGAACTCTGCTGCTCCTACTAATTTCTACAAAACAACGGCAAAAGTATAAGCATGGGAAAATGGCATTTACAAAAGGGCTATTACTTAGAAATAACATTTATATTGCATTTATAGTGCTTGTCATCTGCATTTCAACCTATAAATATTTTTATGCATATATCTTTGAATATTCAATTACATTCTATTGAGCAGAGCTCAAATAAACAAAATAACAAGCAAAACAGCAATCAGACAGAAGGTGAACCTGCCACCTCTAGCTGAGTACCCTAATCACCGCAGCTGCTCTAAGCATTCACTTAGCCCCATGTTTGAACCCGTTAGGATTCTATTTAAAAATTCAACAGCTCTTGAGGCAGAAAGCATTCAAGCCACATGTAGACGGGTAAGAAACTCATCTGAGATATCAGAATGAAGGTTTAACTCCAGTGAATACTTCACCACTTTTATTAAGTCCAATCATGTCCAAAAAGGAATTTAAAGAATTTCAGTTTACCCTACACAGTGAATAGAAATTCTGCTATTGCTGCATTTTGGTCTTGAGAATTGTACAATCACACAACAACTCACATTGGAAGGAACCTCAAGAGGTCTCAAGCCCAAACCCCTGATTAAAGCATGGTCAGCTATGAGATCACACCATGGGTACTCAGGGTTTGATGCAGATGCTTTCTGAAAACCTCCAAGAGTGGAGATTACACAGCTGCCTCTCCGAGCAGCCTGTTCTAAAGCTTAACTACTCACAATGAAAAAGTTATCCCTAGATCCAATTTGAACCTACCTTGTGTTAACTTACATTCCTCATCCTCTTGCCATGCACCTCTGTGTCTTCTTGATTTCCTCACAGGTACTTAGGGGCTGCTCTTAGGTTCCCCCCAAAGTCTTCTGCTCTCCAAGCTGAAGAAATCCAGTTCCTTCAGTGTCTCTTCACAGATACGTGCTGCAATCCTGACCATCTTGAGGGATCCTCTGCACCAGCTATTACCTTCTTCGTAGTTTTGAGGGACTCAAAACCAGAGTCAATTTTCTAGGTGAGACAGAGTGAGTACTGAGTAGAGGGGAATAATTCCTTCCCCAATTTACTTTAAAGTAAAGCATCTGAGCTGTCAGATGCCAAAGCCTGTCCCACTATTACCTCCTCTATTACCTTTTTCTCTCTGGGCACCAGTGATACTGCCAGGGGCAATTTGGAGGCTACTAAAAGAGACCACCAAGCTCTGGAGGTAATGGCCAGGTGTTTGAGGGCCCAGGTAGCGTTCTCAATCCTGCTAGTGATGCTAAAGACTGTAAGGAAGAGGGCACTGACATTTTCGTTAACGATTGTTTGCAGAGCTGGTGTTGGCAATGCTTCAGTCGCTATGATTTTCAGACCTAGTCTGAGGATCAGCATCTGCGTGAGAGAGTTGGAATCCAGCTCACTAAGACAGGCCAAGGTATCTGCCAGTGGAGTGGCTGACCTGGTAATAAAGACTTTAAACTAGGAAGAGACGATGAAGAGAGTTGCCAGCAGCCCTGTGAGGAAGTTATGGACCACATTTATGAGCAAATGGCCTGGGTTGATATGAACCAAAAGGAACACAAAATCAACAAAACAGGGCTTAAATGGAGTGTCCTCAAGCATGCTCATGTAAAAGCAAGGAAGTGCCTACAAAGCAAAATTATGGAGAATATAGTAGGGAGTAAGCAATCCAGCAGGTTTCTGGAGTGTGTTGAAGACAAATTCCTGCTAATGCAGCCT
>NW_010180630.1:89452-90978 GCF_000695765.1 Mesitornis unicolor | reverse complement strand
AGCCTGGAAGAGGTGTAGAGTGCACCCTCAGCAAGTTTGCTCATGACACAGTACTAGGAGTGGCTGATATGCCAGAGGGACCTTGATTTCTTTACTGTGAGGGTGACTGACCATTGGAACAGATTTCCCAGACAGGCTGTGAAATCTCCATCCTTGGAGATATTCAAAAGCTTCCTGGACATAGTTCTGAGCAGCCTACTTTAGGATACCCTTTCTTGAGCAGGAGAGTTGGAGTAGAAGACCTCCAGAGGTCCCTTCCAACCTCAACCATTCTGTAATACTGGCTATGCTCCCTGGTAATACTGCCCAGGATACTGCAGGCTCCCTTTGTTGTCAGAGGACACTGGTGGCTCATGTTTAGCTTGCCATCTGCCAAGACCTCTCAGTCCCTTTCAAGAAGATCTACTCCCCAGCCAGTCAGACTCCAGTATTGTGAACAGAGCCTTTGTGCAAAAACAGAGAGATACAAATTGCTTAGTAATACACATTGAATTATCTCACAGAAGTTGCACTCATTACCAATTCTAAATTTTGGCCCAGAAATACCAAGTTTCTTTCTAATTTTCCACAATAATGCTACTTATAAAATAAGGCCAAGGGAATTGCTTTACAGATGTAGCATGTTCTAACCTGGATATGGGTTTCTAAGCTATTTTTGATGTATGCAAAACTTAAAACAGGGCAATGCAGGTAAGACAGCCGGGAATGTCTATATTATTATTTTTTACTATTTTTTTCTGTATTTATTTGTCTGTATTCCTTGCATAACCTAATATGCAGTGAGATTGACAGACCAAGATAGTTTAGAGTTGGTTCTCACAATATTATGGATTACATTCCTGCCACCTCTTGATTGTGTTGAGAGTCTTGACTTCATCTCACTAGTGTGTATTCCATTGACTTGGGTTCTGTAAATCTGAAAAGTACTGGAATCATACAACTGTTTTGCTTTCAGAAAGAACAATCTCAAACATCATGGCAGTGACACATGTACAGAAGCATGAAAAAACAAAGTTTTTCTAACTGTTTTTCAACTAATAAAAGGAACTTTACTTGCAATCCACTTTTACATATGGTACATAAGTTTTTCCTCAGAGGAGGAAAAAGAAGACTCATTTCAAGTCACTGCAACTTGAGAGAAAAGTTGGTGAAAGAAAAGTTACTCTTTTGGTAAAAGAATCATAGTTCTTCACTTGATGTCACCAAAAAGCTTGACCCAATAAGAATCTGAACATTCCTAACTCCTGGTCATGCAAACAAATCATGATTCTACCCTGACATAATGCTGAAATTTTCATTCTGTGTCAGTTTTTTTGAGTTAGCTACAGCTAAAAGAAACATGCTCAACTGGAAGCTATGTTTAGGAAAAGCTGAAAATTTAATCAATAGGACACAGACATGAATTTGCACTGCCATTAAACTCCTAGTTTAAACATGTGTGTGACATATTGACAACTTTTTTCTGGTTGGCTATTTTTCTTTAGTCTTTCCCCCCCATATCCCCCTACCCTGCTTGCTTTCCGTTT
>NW_010180630.1:57731-89421 GCF_000695765.1 Mesitornis unicolor | reverse complement strand
CTTTCCCTATTGCTTCCTCACGAGCACTGATAGCTCCAGCTAGTTCATAAATTCCGTTGCTGCCTGCTGCCATGTGATGTGGTCATGCAGAAAATATTTCATAGCAAAAAGTGTTAGCTAGCTAGAGGCAGTACTGTCGATCATTACTTGGAACTGCAGCTACTGGTATGTGACTATGTATTCATTTCATGCATTATAACACCTAATGTACATGACAAAATGTTGAATATAAAGTTAAATCACAAACTAGAGTAGCTGGTGTTGCTGAAGCTGTATAGAAAACACCATTATTATTCCTTCTCCTTTTCCAGTGCTTTCTAGCAATTTGAAAATGGTTTAGTTTCAACATTGCTTAATTTCAGCATTTATTTTAGCTTGATTTAGTTCATTAAAGTTTGAAAAATGCTTTGATGTCCTTTGCTGGAAGCTGCCAAGCAATTTTACTCCTGCAATGCAAATTGTCCCTTTATGCTCCAGCAACTGTAGAAATTAATGATGACAAAACCTGTCCTTAACTAAGGACATACTTTGTACATAGCAAAATTTTCAAAATATTAAAAGATAATTTAATTGACAGAGACTATTCAGAGACTAACAACAAAAATACAAATAAAATCATTAAACTATATTTTTATTTTTTTAAAGCAAGCCTGCATCAAGACTCATTCAAGGTATGTTTTGATTGCTAGGTTTCTAGTCATGACCTAAAACTGCTTCTATTTAGGATGCCATCTTTTAGGAATCCAAAAAAGCAACTGCACATGAGAGAAATATTTGGAAAAGATCAATTAGAACTTATGCTCTGGTATTCTTATGTCAAGGAGGTTACTCTGAGGAAGACAGACATTATTTGTCTACCGAAGGAGCGGAAGGCAACCTTTATGCCAAACGTAGCTACTTGCATGTTAATTTGGTCAATACAAATACTGTGTGCCCTTCATTGGAAAAAATATTTCATCTGCTTTTAACTGTGTTGTATAAGAATATAGAGTTCGTCGGATCACGTGAATAGGAGAAAGGATAAAATAGGATTAAAATGTTAATATTAATTACTAAAAACCAACAATAAATCAGTCTTGGTGTCAGTCAGTACTTACCTGTTTCTCACAGGAATTACAGCTATTTGCCGAGTTTTATAGCTGACCATAACATTCCTATTAAAAATCAAATCAAGAGTTTCTTTAATTACAGCAAGGTTTCCTGCTAGCACCACGCAAAAATAAGCATTTTGATAGAACATCTGTTGTTTTAGTGGTGCATCATTGCATAAACATATTTTTTAAGGAGGCAGCAGATCCTGCAACAAAACAGGACATGAAATTCAAGTGTACATGACAAAAAGCAGGTAAATTTGAAAAATGAGGATGAAAAATGCACTTTATATGTAAAAATAGGTATTATTAAACACCAGGAATCAAGTCAATAAAAGGTAAGAAATATATAAGGCACGTTATGCATTTGCACAGCAAATTCCTATTCTAAGAATCTGAACATACCCACAGAAAAAACTAAGGTAATGACATAGTTGAAAGGGGAAAATATGGTGTTAAGCACATAGAAAAGTTATCTACCTCTCAAGTATTCTTTTTTACAAATTTCCTCATTCCAAATCAGGAAGAAATAGGTTAACTTGGCCTTAGACAGCCCTGCAATAAGTCTAAGGAGGAGTAGTAACCTACTGCTAAAGGAAAGATACAAAATTCTTTTATTCTATTGTGGTTTCCAGAAGACCACAGATGCTTCTCCTGAGTAGTGAAGATACGCTACGAAGACCCTGCGCAACCATTTTCAAATCAAAGTATGGCTTCACTGTAGCCCCAGAACACAACCTTAATGCAGAAGATGATTAGAGCCAATTAAATCAGGTTTGCATGAAATATCTATTCAGCCAGGTCCTGTGCAGCCACAGGAATACCTAGATTAATTATTTCTTCTTCATTCCATATGAATGCCCATAATACACTGAGAAACAGAGATAGGATTAAAACCAAACAAAAAATACTCTGATGAAACAGTTTCTGTGGGACTCCATATTTAGAGTGAGAACACTGTCAGGCGACAGCTGCTTAGCTTATGTGCTATGCATTATGGATCCGATAGGTGAAATTATATAAAGAGTTTTGCACAATTAAACATTCTAATTCCACAATTAAATAACATTAATTTCTCTTTGTCATTTGCCCTATTTATCTTCAAACCCTGTTAACATTCAAGTATTCCACCGATACAGACACAGTGTCTGCAGTTGGTGATTTCTGATATTCTGCACACTGTAAACAACACTTATAACAGCTCAGCTTCATTATTACATATGCATGTATATGTATACATTTAGATACAACTTCAAAGAGCCCAACTCGATATTTATATACTCAAATTAGTACATTCCTAGTACTGAGCACACTCTCCTAGCCTGTAACACTGAACAGTAAAACATCCGTATTTCGTAGTTTTCATTTAAGCTTGGATCTAGCAGATTTGTCAACTAAATCTTAAACTAATTTGGAATTTGCAAACAGTATATATATGTATTTCATATATATATATATAGACACACACACACACACACACACACACACACACACATATAAAAAGATATACCTGTTTTTCTAAATTTGTTTCCTGGAAAGTTATTTTGCATACTTACTATGTCACCTGCTCTACAAAATACAAGTTTAAAATGTGTTATCCCGCTTCGGTTCTAATCTACAATTCATTTATGAGAATATAAAAGCAGAGTATTTCTGATTTCATGGTTCTTCTGTCTTGGCTACATTAATTGCACTTTAATTTCAAAAAACAACTTTTCTTTAAGTGGAATCAAAACAAGACCAAATAATATAAAAGAAATTTTCTATTACTACAAGCAACCAAAAAAAAAAGATTAAAATGAGACCTGGGGCAAATAAGATTAACAAGTTATTAACAAATGTTAACTACAGTAGGTTGTACCTGCATAATATTAAAAAAAACCCCATATCATGTAAATCATTTTAGAGGCATCCATTATTTGTGTCAGATAATAATGAATCAGTAGAACTGTAATTAAAATATTCTAATAGGAATTGCTAAAATCAGAAGACAAGGCATAGTTCTATGCCTATACATTTATATCATAAATGCCATGTAAACTTTAAATTATGTAAACTTTAATCATGACACATCTAATTTTTACTGCCTCATTTCAACAAGACTTTTGATTAAATACTGCATTTAGGAAGTAGTACTCATTAATAGCCAGTAAATTATTATACATCTTGGAATTTATATCTTACACCTATCTTATGCCTTTCCACTAAGATTTCTATGGCTGCTTACATTTTGTATTTCATGACTTCTGGGACCATACAACTGTTGTTCTACCAGTTTTGTTTTATTTTTCAAATTGTTAAAGAAATCTTCAAACCAAGAGAGTCTTTACTGTACATAGAAAATATAGGTAGGGACCTGATCAACCAAATTAGCTAAGAAGAATGAAAGATGCCACTCAGTTTTGTGGATTAAGACTATAAAAAACCAAGACTGGGTGAAAAGGGGAAGAAGAGAAGAATAACCGCCAAACTTTCTGAGCAAAGTTCACATCAAGATTTTTCAGCTAAATCCAGAGGGATATTTACTACACAAAAGCTAGCAGAAATGTAATCAATACTCCAGTACACTGCCTCCTTGTGATAAATTATTAATAGCTGATGGAGAGATTGTCTTCTTAAATGTAAATTACTTTAATGATAAAAACATGGTTGAAACATTGATCATCCATGCTCCACTTCGAATCTGAACTACCTGAAAAAAACTAATGTCCATTAGGCCTCCATGGTGAAGGATATTCTGTTGCCTGCAGTGTTGCCTGCCTATATCTGTCAGTTGAGTAAAATAGCACTTCTGGGACAAAACAAAGGCCCTTCACACAGATCTTAGGTAAACTAAAGATAAATGTCTCATTTATTTATACTAGAACAGACTACAAAAAGCATATGCATATACACAAGTTCCCTCCTTGAAGGACTCACCAATTCCTTTACCAGTACATTTATCAGTGTAAAGAGAGTTCTTAAGGGAGCAGGAAGCAAATGAAAAGGATTCTGAAAGAAGGATTAGCAAAGCTCCTTTTCTGTAGAAAGGGCAGACTGATATATATATATAGAGAGAGAGATATATAGATATAGATATGTATACACACACATACACAAGTAATTGAGTCTGATTTCTGTCTCCCATATCTTCTCCTACTCCTGAATTCAGATGCTTTAATAGCACAATGTGATGAGTTAACCTTGGCTAGCAGCCAAACACCAACCCAGTTCCTCACTCACTCTCCTCCTTCACAGGAGAAACAACCCAGAAAATCTCGTGGGCAGAGATAAAGACCAGAAGATCACGTACCAATTGCAGTCATAGGCAAAACAGACTTGACTTGGGGAAAATAAATTCAATGTATTGCAAATTAAAATAGATTTGGATAGTGACAAACAAATCCAGAATTAAACCACTGCCTCCTCCCCACCCTTTTTCCAGGCTCAGCTTCACTCCTTCATTTCTGATGACTCTGCCCATCAAACAGCACAAGAAGATGGACAATGGGGACCGTGGCCAGTCCACAACAGCTCATCTCTGCTGCTACTTTCTCCTCACACTTCATCCATGCGCCAGTGTGGGCCCTTCCCATGGACTGCAGTCCTTCAGGGAAAGAAAATCTGCTCCTGCATGGGTTCTCCACAGGCTGTGGCTCATGTCTGGACAATCTGTTTCAGTGTGGGATCTCCACAGGCTGTAATTTATTCAGGAAATACTTAGCTGTTGTGGTGTGAGGTTCTCCATGGGCTGCAGGTGAACCTCTGCTCTGGCACCTGAAGCACAATTTCCCCCTCTTCCTTCTCTGACCTTGTGGTTTGCTGTGTCCTGCTGTAAGGCCAATGCATGCAGCGCCTGACCTTCTCTCACAAAAGTCACCCCTGCAGCCCCTTCACTGCCAACTCCTGGACACGGACACCCAGCACACTTATGAATATGATCTGAGAACTCTTAAGACTACATGAACACTGATGGATGCACAAAACCAGTTCATTCCCTCTAAAGGCAAGGGAAGTAGATGGAGCAAGAGATCCCCTTTGCTTAACCGTGAGCTTCTGAGTCTGCTCAGAACCAAAAGGAAAACATACCAGAGATGGAAAAGTGCAACATCACCTGCTGAAAATTACAAAGGCATTGCCAGGATATGCAGTAGGAAAGCAAAAGCTCAGCTTGAACTGAAATTGGCCAGAGATGTCAGAAACCTCAAGAAAGGATTCTTCAGACATATTAACAGCAAGCAGAAACAGAAGGAGAATATTGGCCCACTATTTATCATGAGAGGTGAGCTAGTCATCAATAACACTGAAAAGGAGAAGTCCTCAACACCTTCTTCACCTCTGTCTTTACCAGAGCTGTTGGATCCCAAGCCACAGAAACAATAATCTGTATTGAAGCAGACGGAGACCCTCCGCCAGCGAAGGAAAAGCTGGTGTGTCAACTATTACAGGAGCTTGACGCGAATAAATCAATGGGCCCAGATGCCATCCACTTGCGGGTGCTAAGAGAGTGGATGATGATGTTGTGAGGCTGCTCTCCATAATCTTTGAGAAGTTGTGGAGATCAGGAGATGTGCCCAAAGACTGGAAGAAGGCTAATGTCACCCTTATATACAGGAAGGGTTCCAAGGAGGACCCAGGTACATATAGGCCCATTAGCCTCATGTTGATCCCTGGGAAGATTATGGAGCAAATCCTCCTGAGCAGTATCACCAGTAAACTGGGACGTGTGACTGGGAAAAGCCAGCATGGATTCACCAGGGCAGATCTTGCCTAACAAATCTGATTGCTTTCTGTGACAGAGTGATCCACTTGGTTGATGCGGGGCGAGTGGTGGACATTGTCTACTCGGACTTCTCCAAGGCTTTCAACATGGTCCCCCACAGCCTTCTCCTCGAAAAAATGACAAACTACAATGTAGATAAGTGGTCTGTGTGGTGGATGGGGAACTGGCTGATGGGCTACCCAGAGGGTGGTAGTAAATGGTTCATTCTCTAACTGGCAACCAGTCACAAGTGGGGTCCCTCAGGGATCAATATTGGGACCAATGCTATTTAATATCTTCATAAGTGATCTGGATGTTGGGGTAAGAAGCTCCCTGATTAGGTTTGCCGATTACACCAAAATGAGTGGAGTAGCTGACACTCCAGAAAAGAAAGCAACCCTCCAGGAAGACCTGGACAGACTGGAGGAGTGGGTTAACAGGAACCTTATGAAGTTTAACAAGGACAAAGGTAAGGTCTTGCATCTGGGAATACATAATCCAAAAATGCAGCTGAGAGTGGGTTCCACCTGGCTAGAGAGCAGCCCTGTGGCATGGGACCTGGGGGTCTTGGTAGATGACAAGTTCAACATGAGTGAACAGTGTGCTGCAGCTGTAAAGAAACCCAACAGGATGCTGGGTTGGATTAATAAGGTCATCACCAGCAGGGACAAAGTCTTCATTATCCCTCTCTACTCAGCACTGGTCAGACCACACCTCCATTGCTGCGTTCAGTTTTGGCTCCCACTATACAAAAAAGATATGGACAGGTTGGAAAGGGTCCAGAGAGGGCCACAAGGATGATCAGAGGACTGGAAGACCTGGCGTATGAAGAAAGGATGAGAAAACTGGACCTGTTCAGCCTTGAGAAGATAAGGGTTAGGGGAGACCTTATCACCATGTACCAGTACATAAAGGGTGGCTACCAAAAAGATGGAGACTCCCTTTTCACAAGGAATCACATGGAGAAGATGAGGGGTAATGGACACAAGTTGCTTCTGGAGAGATTCCAATTGAACTCAAGAATATTTTTTTTTATGATGAGATCAATCAGACATTGGAACAATTTCCCAGGGGAAGTGGTAAATTCCCCTACATGGGTCAGTTTTAAGAGTCAGCTTGACAGGGTGCTGACTCAGCTCATTTAAATGATACTTTTACCTTGAGAGGTTGGACTGGACGGCCCTTGTGGTCCCTTCTAACCTTGTATTCTATGATTCTGTGATGATTCTTATGGTCACAGATCAGATCTAGTGTTGAATTGTTACCATTTGTACCAGACAGGATTCCTCTGCCAACCTACAGTAACTTCCCAACAACAAACAATTTATCAGATCACTACTGTTATTGCATTGTTCACATTTCCAGAAGACAAGATCAAGCCATGGACATTCACCACAGTATATCTGTGAGTTCTACATAGTAACACCAATAAAAATTCACAGGAGATTTGGGAAACTACCCTAAGAAGATGTCATAACCCTGACAGACGTACAAACAAACAGTAAATTATTTTTCCCACTGAATTTAGGATCTCTTTTCTTCACAACAGCAATGAAACGCGGTGTTGCAGGTGGACACAGATACAGATACTGTGCATATACACAGATATGATTTAGGAACAATTTAAGATTTATTGAAAATGCGAGAAGTGATTTTAGCAATTTTTAATCAATAACCCATTTCTATGTTTAAGGTGATTCAGAAACACAGATCAAACAGTAACTTGATTACAGATCACAGAATTATAAGATTCAAGCTGACTTACATTAAGCTATCTTAAATAGATAGATAGATATATGTGCATACACAAAGCATGCAAATAAAGAAAAGATATTTGGTATCACAAGTATAGACTTCATTCTTGTATAAGCAGATGCGTATAAATAAAAGACAAATGTATATAAACAGAGCGATGAATAAAGAAGCTGGCTTATAGGTGAAATTTTCCTCTTCTTGAATTTTAGAGCAAATACAATGCATCGGTATTCCTCGATGGGTGATAAGTGAGTATCGAGGAGGGCTGGCTTCACCCTGGCCTTTCGTCAGTTCTGTCAGCAGACAACCTCAAGGAGTTGGTGCTTGAGAGGCGCCCCACCTCAGGGTGGACACTGGCCACAGCCTGCTGCGATCCAGGAGAGCTCAAAGGGTATCCCTTTTGGGTCACACATTTATAGGCTCCAGAGACAACTGACTTTTGTTAGAATTCTTATGGCCACAGTTCTTGTCAGGTGATATTGGCAGCTTTCAGAGTGGGTTTTTAATCAGAGCAGGAGGGATCTCAGGTACGTCTGCAGGTAACAGGAGCTCTAGGTGCGATTAGGGAGTGCTGAACTGTCCCAGCTCACTGTGCTTGTACTGGAGCTCAAAGGTACCAGATTGTCTCAACTCACTGCTTCAGTAAGCAAGATCAGAAAGTCCCAGATTGTCTCAGCTTACAATGGTTGGTGCTGACATAGAACTGTAGCACCTGGGCTGATGTTGGCATCACAACATGGCCCAGGGCAGGGAGGAGGAGGGGCATTGCACCACCATACCCAGCAAAGGCACTATAAATAATTCAGCCACAGAAAAGACTGGAAACTGGTTAAGAGTTCCAAATGATCTCATCTCCTTTAAGCAGAGTAAGGAAAACGTTTCCTAAAGAAAAGCTAAAAGCTGAGTAGATGATACAAATGATGAGGAAAATGCTGTATCCAAGGTAATTCTCACTGTAGAAAGAAAATCCTATATTGTAGTGAATCAATATGCTGGGGAGATTCAGTGAGTTTTTTTCATATAGAAATAGGAATCTCTTCATTGATGAGTCTACATAATTCAGAACTTAATATAACCTTACCTGCGTGAACAAAATGAGGATAAATGATTTCAATCACCAGAAGTAAGGAATTTTAATTTTAATTTCATGTTAAGGGTCTTGAACTATGTTAAATTACTTAGAAGAAAGCAATTCTGTGGTCAATGAGAAGACAGAACAAAATGGCCATGCAAGTCAATCGCACCATCTATCTCCACATGGACAAAATAAAAATTATCTCTTATCAGATGCAGAGGGTTAAGGTTGAAACAGCTCTGCTGGTAGCACACCCCACCTCTGAGGAGCAAGGGTAAGGGGGGGCATTCTCCTCCTTCATGTTCTCCAGTACAGCACAGCAAGCCCAAGGTAACCCTGCTTTCTCTGCAGTGGAAAGAGTATAGATATTTCCTCCCATTCCAATAGTGATTTCCTGTCATGAAGGGCCCTTTGTAAGCATGAAATAAGCACCACACTAATTCTTTGTGATTTTGTTTTGTCTTGCTTTTTCAAACTAAAATTCTGTACACTGCAACAAGTTAATGTCTTGTGCCAATCCTCATGTATAATGCGTTATTCAAAACTGCTTACCAAAAAGTACAACACAAGCTGATATTTAATACATTACATAGTGTCTGTTCAACGGCCCCACCAAAATCGCCCTTTTCCACCCAACAGTATTTTATCTGCTTTGTTTTGTTTTATGCTTACATAAATGAAAATGAATTAAGAATTACTTCTGTCAGAAAGTTAAATAAAAGTGAAGAGTCAGTGGCAGTCATTATTAATAAACTTCATTATATTCCATTGATCCTGTGAAATTTTGAGTTACAACAGCAACTTCATAGTACCATCTGCTAGTTATATAGTTCTACCTAGAGGAAACCAATATACCTAAAGAAATGGTATACAAGTTATACTTGTGAAACATTTAATCCACCAGTGAAAGAAAGTCTTATGAGGGAAGCAAGGCAGTTTAAAATGGCACAGCATCACTACATGTAATCTGAGAAAAGGAAGTGAAGAGCATCTTTGAAACGTATCCTTTTGATACAGAGACTTCTTATACATGATAAAAGCCATATTGGTACATCATGGAAATTAAAAAGCAGGTTATTCCAAAGAGCTGGATTCAGTTCTTCCACTAGCACATGACAGTAACAACAAACAGAAGCCAAAGCCTCAATATAAAACACTACTCAAACTTTAAGATTAATATAGCTTGGACAATTTTATACCCCTGAAAATATGGCTGTGTAACATGAACATACTGTTTAAGTATTACAGTTGTGAGAACACTCATGGAAGTGGATATCCACTGAGATTGGAATGGTGTTCATTTTAATATGGAAAATATGGCATGCTTTTCAGGGTAGGTCTTGAATTTAAAAGTAAAGAACAGAAAATGTGAGAGAATGTATGTTTTATTTTACAATTTATTTTAGAAACAACCATGGGATTAGGTGGAAGCCCGCTGCAGAAAAGGAAAGAGGGGTCCTTCCTTTGGGCACTACCAATTATGCTCACTGGAGAGATGGTTCCCAAGTTCAGAGCAGGCAGGCACGAGATGCCAGCAGGGAACTGGCCACTAAGAGTCAGAAAAAACACAGCGACGAGTAGGGAGCAGCCTGAAGGGTCTCTGTGGCGACCAGAGAACTTCACAGGTGCTAAAGGGAGCATGGCAGAGATCGCTACAACTTCAAAAGTCAGCAGCTGAAAGGAAGTCTCTAAGCCAGGACCTGACTCCAAGGACACAGTGGGCCAGAGAAGAACTGTATAAAAATCCCTTTTATTTATTACTTATTTGCTCTGAGTCTTCTGTTCAAAAACCTAAGTATTCTAGTTTTAGTTTTAATAGAACCTGTCACTTAAAATATGTAAAAAAACCTTTTAGCTTTCTTTGGGAAGTGCTCTATAAGGAGAGGGTCTATTTAAATCCACTCAAAAGATCCAGCTGACTCAGGGTCTCATTATGTAAATGTATGTTCATATTACTGACAGCCAAAAAAAGAGCAAAACAGAATGGAAAACCAAAAGGCCTGACATCATTTATTGCAACATTGAAGACATACGTGCAGTATCAGAACAGATTAATTAATTCTCATGTAAGCAGGATAATTTTCAGTCTGATGTATAGATTGCATCACCAAACACCAAACGTTGTTAGGATTTTGGTGAATGAAGCAAAGTGAGACTCTTACTTTGCTGTTTCCAACAAAACCAAGCAAAAATCCCTCAAAATAGTTATCTGCAGGTCAGAAGTGTGGTTTCAGAAGTGTGCAAGACAAACTTCATTAACTTTCTGGAGATAATCCCAACTCTTCTATTTTATTCATAGATAGAATAAAAAAGGAAAGGATCCCCACTTTGGTACAGAAAAGGGAAATTTTTGCCCCCTCCAGGGGTAGTAAACATATTGCAAAGGTTTGCTGCTAATGCAGTGTAAACCATGTTGAAATGTCATTGAAAAAAGGTTGACTGTTAGATTTCTAGTACTGCTACAAGGCTTCAGAAAGTCTATTCCTGCAACACAGTAAGAATTTTGATGAAAGAGTTAATCTTTCTGGCTTCATACAGGTTTTATACACCGTTCTATTTAAGTCAGGGCAGATTTTTTCCAATTTTACATACATATTTCATTCTGACAGTTGTCACCACCAAATTGAATATTTCCTTTCAACAGGCACAAGAACTAGAAATTTTGTAGTATGCTACATTTCAGTTAGAGATAAGGCTAACTTTATCCTTTGGATACATACCTAGTTCCCTACTAATTCAGGCTGTCTCCTGAAAGAAGTATTTCACTCTGCTGGACCTGCAGAGGACATTTTGCCTGAATAGACTGGGATGCAAGTGTGACCTGGGCAGGTGTTAGCACCCAGCTCAGCTGCAGGTCGCTTACAGATGCCACCAAGTAGTTTCTCAGGCTTCATATTGACATGTAATGCAACTGCCATACCTGTCAGTTACTGAAGTCAACTCTCAACATAATCAAGCTATCACTTCCCTGACGAACTCAGTTCATTTTTGTTCCCACAGTTTTGTAGCTGGCCCATTTTCCTCTGGGACATGCTGCAGACAAGTCTCTGGCTTCGTATCTCTCTCAAGTCCCTTGACCTTCCTGCATAATTTTGTGTAGGTAATTTTTTTTTCACTGGCTTCAGAATTTGGGGAGAAAAAAGAAATTCTTGCTTACTTTCAAAACGACTTCCAAGGCCACAAATGGGAGTTCTTACAATTCCAACCCACAGAGGGATCCTTTTTAAGTTGAAACATGTAGAATTTCTATTCAGTGTACTCCCAACTTGTTTTGCAATTTATACTATGACTGACATAAAGGACATTTGCTACAGAAATAATATTTGAAAACTAAAAACAGTTATAGGGTATAAAACTTTAACCCTTCAGTAAGTTGAATTTTGTGCTTTACTTGGAACAGTAGTAGTTCAGGGACTCAGTATCATGTCTTCTCCTGAGAAAGCCCAGAGCCAGAATGAGCCTTTGCAGCACTTGGCAAGATAGTGGAGCAGGGAATCCCGCACATAACTCAACCCTAGGGATCAGAATTATTCTTTTCTTCTTAATGGACTAAAAAATATTGTCCTCAAAATTTGTCTTCAAAAACGTCTTTGAAAACACAAATATGCACTTTTGGAGATACACACTTCTGGGCACAGAACTGAAAAGTCTTTTCATGTGCAATACTTGTTCACGTGAAATGGCCTTTCTAAACAAAATGAAACACCTCTGAGCAGTCACTGAGGCTATCAAACACAGACACCTATTCATGGAACTAGCACTCGCTAAATACCTTACAGAGTATATATCAAACACAGCACATTCAGAGTAAAGGATTATCTGCTACAACACTGTTCATGTGCATTCAAGCAAAATAAAGGTGAAATAAGAAAATACTGCCAAGGTAACAAATGTTTGGCACAGATCATAAGCTAATAACAAAATAATAGGGGATTTTTTCAGCCAATATATGTGTCTTATGTATATATATAGACATAGACATAGACATAGACATAGACATAGACATAGACATAGACATAGACATAGACATGGGATAGAGATAGAGATAGAGATAGAGATAGAGATAGAGATAGAGATAGAGATAGAGATAGATATATATAAAGACAGGCAGTAGGTTTTTTAAAATCTAAGTCAGGATAACAGGAGCCTTAACTTTTCATATTGGAATTAAACCAGTATGAGTAAATACTTTGAACACAATAGTATAGCTGCAAGAAATCCCCTGAAACAATCATTTGTAACTCTTTTCTCTGAACTTCATAAATAATGAATAGTTAAAAAGAAAAACAACCCAGTAGTATCACATTTTTTTCATGCACTGCTAATGAAAGCAGTCTACAAGGTCCTCTAAATATGAGAAAAGTTGAAGTAGATAGCACTTTGTTTTTTTAAGGAAAAAATATATTATTTTGACACCTTGCAGTCATTCTTCCCTCACAGCAGGATTTTTAAATCTTCTAGCAAAAATCCCCATGTTTTGCAAGTAAGTGAAACAGTTTATGAAACTGTTTAGAATACAAAACAATTATTCTTTTAATCTGACATCATAAAAATGTTTCTTCTCATAAGTAACCATCTATTTATTTTTTTCTTATAGATTTCTACCCAGAACACTTATTCATAATCTGGCAAGGTAATTTAGTATGCTTCTATAAATAATTATGAGTGACTTAATTTCAAAAAAAGACTGTAAAAGAGAAACTGTCTCACCCACACTAGATTCCCAAATGTGAAAAATAATTTGCCCGAAAATCTGTACTTTTCTCGTTTTTTCCTCATGGAAAATTTTACGTGCCTCAGGAAACAAGTTCATTAGAAAGTGAATATGCAACTATAGGATATATTTACCTTATACTTCATGTTCTTCAAGCAGGTAATTTGGATAATCTTTCAATAATTACAATGCAATGTTACTGAAAGAGTTTCTATTTCTTTCTAACAACTACATCCTGTTAGTTATTTTAAAGAATATACAATGTTGAGGTATAAAATGTAGTGGCACAACAGAAGACACAAAAATCACAGAAGGTTAATACAGGAAAGAGGCTATTAGCAATACTATTATTCTTGATGGGAACTGGTCATGTTGCTAAGCTTCTCATTGTGGCTTCCTTTGAAAACTGTATTCACAGATCCAGCTTTAATTTCATGCCTAACCTGAAGTCATGGTAAGACATCTCAAATGACAGCACAATCAAATGTCACTTGCTGCATCTCTGGAGTTTTCCTTGGACAATTTCTACCAAAACATCTCAGGTTAAATTATAAAATCTGGTGAGATCAGCCCATGAAGATATGATTGAACAGCTTATATTAAAAAAAGAATTTCATAATTTCAGAAAACTGGACCCAAAACCTCTTAATAATTTTACAGTACTTCTTAAAGATGTGCTATATAACCAAACTACCTTTACTGGTGTTGATTCTTCAATCAGTGTTATCCATTGTAGCTGCAAGACACAGGTCTGTCACTAGCCCCAAACCCTTCTAGTGCCGACACAGTGCATCCCACTGCATCCCAGTGACCCACTGCATGGTGCCATCATGGCCAAAAGCATGGATCTCTCTCAGGAGTCTCCCACCAGATCTAGGACTTAGAGCTAATGCTGAATCTTAAATATCCTCCTCAGAAATTCCACACAGTCCCACATACCCTTGGATCCAACCTGAAGCTCAGGCTGACCCATGGTCCAGGTGGGCTGTCAGGGAAGCTGTCAGTTCCCAGTCTGTGTCAGCACTCACAGATTCACAGGTACAGCAGCACAGCAACCTCTGTTTGCTGAAACAACCCCTCAGTCATATTTTTTCTCAGAACCCAAGACTTGGCAGTACATAAAGAAAAAGGGAGCTTCCATCACTAAGTATGCACAGACACTCCAAAAAACCCCAAACAACCACCCCCACAGCATGTACTGGAGTTCTTAGAGGAATTCAGTTTTCTGTATGTCCATTATTCACCATCATCTCTTACCTTGGCCACACTGGGAAAACAGTCTGAAACTCTCAGCTGGGAAATAATCTTACCAAAGTGTTAGATTTGATTATGTTAGAACCATACGTATGGTTCTGTAGTTTCCTAATATAACATCAGTACTTCCAAAGTAACTGAAAAGAATTACCACCATTCTCCAAATACACAAAGAATTAACACTTCTGTATGTGCTAAATTAAAATGTAAAAAAAAAATCCAATGAAAAGAGACTTGCACAGTATGTATTTCAGAGGTAGTTGTAAGTAATTGAAGAACAGCTATTGCTTTTTATGTATATATTTGAAAATTATGAAACAAGATTTACTGTCACTGAAATATAAATGGCATAGCATGTTTAAAGAGGAATAAACCTTTCTCAGCAATAAAGCAGCCAGGTAAGTTATTTTTATACATGCAATTGGCAGAGCAAGTTCAAATATTATTTTGCACACTATAAGTGCACCCTACTATCCTTTTACCAGTCAGATAATTAAGTGTTAATTAAGAGATGGGAAATGAATTAGCAGGTGTATAAAAAGCAGAGCAAAAGCCTAACAGAAGCAAGAATGAAGGGGAGCAACCATGCCTTGGAGTGAAAGACAAGCAAAACCTCTAATATGGAGAACTGACAAGAGACTAAAACACAAAAAAACAACAGGGATCTTCTGGAAATGAGGCTATTATTCACTGTTCTTTGACCAGATTTGAGTCTGGTTATCTTTTAATGGAAACATTAAAATGATGTGCAGACACAATTTTAAACTATATTTTGATTTTTTTTTCTTTTTATTTGGCAATGTACTTTCTTTAATATTTTTACTGTTTAAATGCCTAGTTATAAAAAGATAAAGCACTGGGAATTTTGAACAAACACTGGCAAAAATAGTAATCAAGGAAATGAGACAAAGAGCTTTGAAAGCAGGCTTGTAACAATTCCCCTTAAACACATCCTAAAAAAATTTTTAAATACATTTTTTTAAATCACTACATCTTAAATTAGTCTGGTGTGGTGCACAGTGCAATTTAGCCAGGTGGGAGATACTGAGAATTTCTAGGAACAAGTCAAACCAGAGCAGCTAGCTCATGTGATATTTCCTTCCATATGATGCATTTTTTTAATTTTACACTCTCACTACTGAGATTTATCCCACTTTTCAGTCTTTGCTCTCCTAGCCTACTGCATTTTTTCCTATACTCAATTTACTCATTCTCACTTCACTTCCATGAATGTAACATTAACTCTACTTGACACACCTCTGACTTACAACAACACTTAAGTAACTTTAGAATCAATCCCATTACCTCCATCATTCAGGAAATGGAGGAGGAAGGTGAAGCCTGCACTAATGAATAACCTCAATGTTAAATGGACTTATGTGATAAAAAGCATAATTTAAGTGTCAAAACAGCAAATGCATCCAGTTCTAGATTTAGTACTTACATCCCTTCAGCCAGAAATTTCACATGCTAGATACCAGCAAAATGTGAACAACAGCTCTTCCTGCAACACCGACTGCCACAGAGGCTGTGTCATCATCAACACTTAAAAAACAGCAAGCACTTAACATGCATTCCTTTTAACGATGTAAAGTAACTGTACACTTTATGTAGCTGTAATATTATAGAACTATTCTACAATTTGAAGTTGCATTATCACAGTCACAGAATGGTTGAGGTCGAAAGGGACCTCTTCAAGTCATCTGGTCCAACCCACCACCTCATGCAGGGCCACCAAGAGCTGGTTGCTCAGGATCATGTCCAGATGGCTTTTGAGTATCTCCAATGATGGAGACTCCACAACCTCCCCAGGCAACCTGTGTCAGTGCTCTGCCACCCTCACAGTGAAAAAATGTTTCCTGATATTCAGGGGGACCCTCCTGCGTTTCAGTTTGTGCCCACCGCCTCTGGTCCTGTCATTGGACAACCTTGAAGAGAGTCCAGCTCCATCTCCTCTACAGTCTCCCTTCAGATTTTTGTACACATTGACTCGATTCCCCCTGAGCCTTCTCTTCTCTAGGCTACGTAGTCCCAGCTCTCTCAACCTTTCCTGACATAAGAGATACTTGAGAACTTTAATAATCTTTGTGGTCCTTTGCTGGACTCCCTCCAGTTGCACCGTATCTCTCGTATAGTGGAGAGCCCAGGACCAGACACAGTACTCCAGGTGTGGCCTCACTGGTGCCAAATAGCATAGGGAAGGATCACCTCCCCTCACCTGCTGGCAGCATTTGCCCTAATGCAGCCCAGGATACCACCAGCCTTCTACGTGGCAAGGGCACATTGCTAGCTCATGTTCGACCTGGTGTCCATCAGGACCCCAGGGCCTTTTCTGCTAACAGCTTTCCAGCTGGATGGCCCCAGTGTGTCCTGGTGCCTAGAGCTGCTCTTCCTCAGGTGCAGGACTTTACACCTCCTTTTGTCCTATAGAACTTCATGAGGTGTCTATCAGTGCACTTCTCCAGTCTGCCAAGGACCCTCTGGGCAGCAACACGACCCTCTGACATATCAGCCACTCCTCCCAGTTCTGTGTCATTAGCAAACTTGCTGAGGGTATACTTTGTCCCATCAGCAAGATCATTAATGATGCTGTTAAACAGGATCAGATCCAGGACTGACCCCTGGGGCACCTTGGTAGTTACTGGTCTCTAACTAGACCTCATGCCACTGATCACCCTCTGGGGCCAGTGATTCAGCCAGTTTTCAATCCATTTGTCTGCTCTCCCTCCCATATTCATTAAGTTCTCTATGATTTCCCTAAAAAGCCATGCTGCACTCAGAACAAAACAAAATCATTAACACAAACCCAAACACACACAAGGTTTTAACTTCAATGTGAAAGTAACAGAACATCAAGAAACAAATTGTTTATTGAATGGGGGAGCTGGTTGCACAAGCATATAAAAAATTCTTGCAAAACTGAGATTAAATTTTGCCACTTCAGACAAACACCATCCAGTTGCACTTTAGAAAGATAATGATACTATCCCTGGAGAGAATAGTTCAAGGCTGACACTGATATATTAAATAACTCTGGAGCGTGTTAGAAGCTGCAGAGTGCAAAGACGCCTGCTGTCTTTTAGTTACACAACCCTCATCACTGGGGTGGAAAGATTCTCTGCTTTCACCACACTTAGTAAAGAACAACTGGTTCTATTGCATCTTTTACTAAGTATATGTCTTTGGCCTAGTATGAAAGGGCACTGATTTATAGTCAAAACTGAAAAAAAAAATTAGTCTCTTTGCCTGTTCAAGTAGAGGATCAGAAGAGTGAGACAACAGACATTTCAATTGCAACTGTATTAAACCTAATTTTGTTTTAATGCTGCAGTTCAGATATACCATGTTTGGGTTCAGGTTCTTTCAGAATTATCTAATCTAATTAAAATCAAGTCTCTGAATAGAACTCAAACATGGTAAAATGACAGCTGCACCCTATTTTAACGGCATTCGAGGTTACAGTCATCTAAATCTTTGGATCAAAGAGCCTGGAAAAAGTAGAAATTCACTTGCCTAATCATTAATGAATTTCAAAGAAGACAAGGGAGCTACTTTTCCTGTAGAGAGATTGCATTACTTTTGCTTTGTATATTCATCTATAAACAGCAATTGCTACATGTCAAAAGATAAACAGCTAGACAGACATAGTGTTGCTGCAATTTAAATTCCTATGTTCAAAGGGAGTTTTTTTTTCTTTGAGTGGTTGTGTATTTCTACTCTTCTAATAAGGCTTCAGAGAAATCCATTATGCATTGTCAAAAAAAAAGAAAGAAGAGCTTTTGTTTCATATTTGGTACTTTCTCCTGTTTTACAAATTCTCCCATTGGATGATGCAGCTCACTTTAGACCCCGAAGACAACAGAAACCTTAATTCCTCAAAAGGATGGAAACAGAACTGTCCCCTGTCATTCTATCACTATCACAGTTTAATGAGTGACATCGGTAAATTATCAGTTCCTCAATAGGGTTTTGGTAGTTAACTGAACATTACAAAGACTATGGACCAGTACGCCATTGGCAGGTAGGGCAAAATCGTGTACTTGCTTTTGGCACATTGAAAGCTTAGTCTCTTCTCCAGTCCTCTGTGATATAAATCAGCATGCACAAGCACATATACAGAAGCAGACCTTCATTCTTCTTGCATAGGCTTTACTTGGGAAGTATTTCCGTTTTGAAGAAAAATATGAGGAATGAGATACAGTACAAGTTAAGGAATTATAATCATGGGTACTGGGCATAAATTGCATGGTTTACCACATTCATGCACGAGTATCTAATTAATTTACACATGAGTGCCCAGCCAGTTCATGTTTGAGTCCCCACTCAGTTCGCATATAAGGACCCTAGTAGCTTTTGCATAAGTGTTTAATTAGAGCACGCATGGGTGCCCAAGTAATTTATGCATTAATGCTCAATTAGTTCATGCATGGGCACCCAATCAGTTAGCATATGTGTCGGCCATACATTGCAAGGTTTAAGTAGCCAGTCACGGGTGGGTCCAAACGGCTCCGACACCAGTGTCGCCATGTGCCAGAACTTCAGCTAGACAGAGGAGCACAGAGTGCTTTGGCTCAGACATACCTGGAAAGGGAAGGAGCCACATCAGAGGAAACGTGCTGGGAGACACTTGAGGAGACTCATGGCAGGAGAGACCCCTGAAGAAACATGCAGCTGGAGCTGGAAAAGTGGGACACTTTTGCTGAGCTTTTTCAGTTTTACAAACTAATTACTCCAAATGAGGCAGAACAGCTGTAGACTCTGGGTCTCCTATGTCTTGACTATTTCCTTAATCATGCTGCTCTAATCTCTATTTCACTAACTCATTCTCAACTGACACGTATTTCTGGTGAAAAATAAAAGTAAAAGTTTCAGTCTTGCTTCTCTTATCTTCAGCTACCATTACCAGTCAACCAGGTGGAACATGGATCAGGATAGCTAACAAAAGTGATCAGACACTGTAGCTTTCACTACAAGAGTAAATTTTATACTTTTTGGAAGATGAGTACTGCAGATATAATGCTATAGTCGAATGCTTGATAGGAATAAGTTAAAATGCTCTAGTAGAAAATAATCTACTAGTATAATTTTGAAGTCAGTTTGTTGCATCCTTCTATACCAGCATCACGTAAAATGTAATTCTAGTAATTCAGCTGTTCAAGAAAGTGTCAGATTCTTAGTCACACAGCAAGCACATACACACATATATATAAATATGTACGCACACTTACTCAAATGGTTCCAGCCATTTTTGACAAACCACACTCAAAACACAGTGTATACATTAGTTTGCCAGTGCAGTGTAATTTATTAAAAATTGTAATTCACCACAATTTAAGAGGTCTTTCGGTCCTTTCTTTATAAAGTTGCACAAACAGAATCTGCTGTGCACTAACAGCTCAGTGTTTCAGAAATGCAATTATGCCACATGCAGTGATTGCAAGCATGCCGCAGTCTCATATTTCAGTCATGATGGACTCTGCAATATGCTATCAGACACTTAACCACTGGTTGCTCATGTACTTCCCATTTGGAGATCTCTCCAGTGTGCTAATTAGTTCAGAATGTAGCTGCCAAAATTAAATGACATAAAAGAGACTAATGCATCATAAATATCCCACCTGAGTAAAATAAGAAAACATCTGCTAAAGAGCTTCAAACATTCAATTGCTTATTGTGGGGGAAAAAGTAATGAATGAAAAGGAAAAAGCAAAAAGGTAAAAAAGCAGGGAATAAATGTCCATTTCTCCCTGTGTTCTCGAACTGGATTAGTTTAGATGGCTTCCTTTTTCTATGTAACAGGTCCAAATATGGGCTTATTTGCACACAGTGGCAACAGTAGTGGCAATTAGGTCTGGTCTTTTGACTAAAAACATGGGGAAAAAAGATGGTGTTTTTTCCTGAGCTTCAACGCCTTTGTTCATTACAGACAGTGGAAACAATTTTCTCATCTCAGCAGACAGGTAAAAATCAACTTCAAACCCTCTCTGTTCTTTTTCTTTTATCTATATAGTAAAGAATCGAGCACTTCCTCACCTCTTTCAGCCATGAAAGGTCCTCTAGCACTATGCATATAAGGGTAAAAAAAACCCCAAACCCAGAAATAGAGTTGTCCTGGCTGAAACACCAGTTCCAGTAGCAGAGATTCAAATCAGTGAATCCCAGATTCCCACCAATAGTCCAGACTCACACCAGTGCTCACTCATCCAGCCTGAGGAGGTTGACAGCTCCTCGGCTTAAAACACCCACTCCACAGGGCACAAGTGGGATTATGGCATTTCCATGGAACCGTCTGTAAAACACACTGAGCAAGATTAGGGCCACAATTGGTGATTTGACATATGACAATTTCTGAGAAATTATAATGTTTCTAATTTTCTAACAACAGATTGCTTTAAAATGAACGGTAAGCAGCACTTTCGATCTCAAGTGCTTTGTAGCATTTTTGTTTATGATTGAACAGCTGGCTACATGGACACGGCTACTTTTTAAAGGTGTCTGAAATGCTTCCTACCAGTAACAGTCTCTATCTAGGGAAGAACATTTCACTGTTAATGCAAAATAATAAAATATCACGATAGAAGTCTTTCTAGATAATGCAAAGCAGGAGAAATGACAAATTCATTTCTTGGGTCATAAGTATCTTAAACATAGTCTCTTCTGTCTCTCTGAAACACCTTGCTCTCATTCAAACACTGATTTGAAGTCAGACATTTTAATCAAAAAAACAGCCAACATTAACATTTTGTTGGCAACTTGTTACTCAGAAAGAGTACACATTGCAGGCAAAACAGTCCAGACTCAGAATTTTACTCACTTTATTGTTAATTAACAAAAAATTCTAATCACTGATTCAGGTACTGAGAAAAAGAGAGCACGAACAAGTAAACAAATCCTTCAGTAAATGCCTTTCCTCCCTCTCTTTCCTAGGCTTTAGCCAAACACTTTTCCTCCCCCTTCCCAGTCTCCAATGCCCTCATTTGCATCACACAACATCTCAGCCCCAGCTTCTCATGAGGTGCAAGAGTTTGGGGCTGTCTGTGTAATTGGTTTCTTTCTGCCCTTCCTTGCTACTTATTCTTTTCTGCTTCAGCGTGGGTCCTTCACGTGCTGCGATCTCTTCAGGGGTGTCCCTGCCTGGCATGGGTCAACTGCAGGCCACAGTTTTTCCGGGGTGGAGTGGGTCCTGCATGGGTCCAGCCCCTCAGAGGTCCCTGTTCTGGGCACAGAGCACCTCATCCCAAGAGGTCTTCAGCCATGCCCTCAGCAATGTCTCCTGCATCTTTCTCCTGCCCTAAGGACTGACAGTTCCCCGAGTATGTCTGAACAGCGACTCCAGGTGCACCTTGACCAGCTGAAGTTTTGGCATGGGGAGGTAGGGTTGCATTGGTTTCAGAGCCAGCAGGACCCTGGTTGTGACTGGCTCAGGGCAGTTTCATGGCCTCCTTCCACACAGACATCCCTGCAGCTGCTGCTAGCAGAACTCTGTCATTTATACCAAATAAAGTATCTGAGATTAAAGATCCTCTGATTTTTTTCATACTTAGACATCATAGAAATTATATGCATAAACTGATGAACAACATGTCAAAGAAAAATGGGTGATTCAAAGTTACATTTCTTATACAGGTGCTTAACTTGCAAGTCATCCTAACATTTATAAATATATCTAGAAAAGAGTGGAATGAGGGATAAATCCAAAGTTGCGTTTATAAGTAAGGAATGTGAAGGATTTAAATATAAATTAAACCTATAAATATAAAATAAAAAAATGCCAGCCCATTCCAGAGTAGCTTAATTCATAAATACTTCTTTCTCAACTCATCAACAAGCCAAAGGTTTTGATGGCACCAAATGGTTTCGCCATAGACTCTGACCACATTTTATAAAAACATTTCTGATAAACTTTCATTGCATAGCATTTTCAGGCCAGTAACTTCATAATCCTCCCAAATGTAAACTGTATCTTTTTATGGCACTGTCAGGGGAAAAAAACTACAAAAAACCAAACCCAAACCCGGCTATTTTATCAGGGTAATTATGACAAACAGAGAAAAGAAACTTTAAAACTAGACAACATACTACAGTTCTACTGTGTACTAATTCAAACTAAAGAAACATCGGGTCCTACAGGAAGTAATGTGTCACACTGACTATTGACACTTTCTGAGCTCCTCAGAATAAAAATTAATATTGTACTAACTTATGCACACCATTCATAAAACTGTTCTGCTTGCTTTTGAGTTTTTCTTTGGCTAGGCTTACAGTTTGTTTTTAAACACTCTTATCTTTTAATTATTTTTTTATCAATACTGGCTTGTAGCCCAGATGATAGGCAACACTGATATTTTCCCATTTCCTCCATTTACTTTAGGTTGTTGACTAACAACAGTAGGAAAATAATTCTCTTTATTTGCCAAAATTAATTGCTGCTGTTTTAAAACAGTTTGATGTATTCAAGTCATAGTGATAGAACACATACCTAAAAATCTGATGCCATATTTTTTAATAATGGAAACATGACAATTAGCAGAATAATCATGAAGTTATTAAGGATCAATGGATCCATTTACTGAGAGAAAATGAGAAAATAATTCCAGTTCCTCTGATAAGGCTTTTAAAATAATCATCCTCACATAGGAATGGATTAATTTACAGCAACAGCTTGGAAGCAATGGGATTTCTGACAAATGCTGTGCTCTGTTGAGTTTTGATTAGTAATGGTTACAACCTCTTGCAAAGAAGTGCGCACCACCTTCTCGGAGATGAGAAAATACGGCATGAGGGAAAAAAGCAAGGGTTAATAATGCTCTTCCATCTGAAAGCGAAGTTATTGCTAGCGATAGCTAATTACAAAATTGTCACGACACAGCTGGAGCTCCTTGGCTGGCAAAGTTAAACAGAAAAGTCCCAAAAGAAATAAAGGGAAGAATTTCCGAGAAAGAGATGCCTGCAGCGAACAAGTCTAAGAGGAATTATAAACCTACAAGGAAAGATGCTTGAACAAAAGAGGCTGCTGCTTTGTGTTTCGGACTACAGGCAGGCTCTGACAAAGGTGCTAAGCAAGTTCTGTGCTAAAGTCAAGGAGATTTCTCACACCTCTAAATCCAGGCTGGGGCAAATTACCATCGTGAATCAAAGTCATGACCACAATACAGTGTCCCAAATGGCACTGAGCAAACTCAGGACCCCACAGCGTTCTTGTGTAACTGGCAAGGGAGGTGAGAAATGTGCCGGTGTTGCAGTCTCACTGTGAAAGAACTAATGACTTGTATTTGAGAAGAAAGGGGATAATTGAGATTTTTATTACATTATCCCAGCTAATGAAAAAGACAGCTTTTGTTGCATTTTTAAGACTTTGTAAGGCTTGGGCCACTCATGAAAGACGGCAGTGCTTCACTATGCAACCCCAAACCATTACAGCTTTTGAGATCACAATCAACAGAACTCCTTTGAAATTCACATTTACGGCTACCACAGACTCATGATGGTCTTTGTCATCTGTCTCAATAACTCTTTTAACAAAGAAGCAAATTCTATGGACAGAGACTATTTTCCTTTAATGGTTTTCTCATGTATTGTTTATACTATATATTTGACGAGTTGCAATGTTATTAGAGACCTCAACAATCATTTGGTAGTGTATACAGCATAATTGAATACAGTTTTATTATCCCAGTGAGTAGGTATAAATATTTAATTCTTATGTACCACATGACAGTGGGAATTGTTTCAGCCAATAAATCTTTTTGTTGTTCTGCTTTTGCAGTACGTACTTGCTGTTGAGACACAAGTGCTTGGACAAAACGCACTCAGATACTTCACTGAAAATAAAATATTTGGCAAGCCATTTTTATTTAAGACTTTACCTCTTCTTCCCATATATAACAGCAACCACAAGTATTTTATTTTTGTGCTTTATCCTTCCTCAATGAATCCAAGAAAACAGAAACTTAAACCGACCAAAGGAAAGTTTAACCCTGTTATTGCCAGGACTCTTCCTTTCACTTCCCAGGTAACACTGAGCAAAAGCAAATGTGTCACTGCAGAGGAAATTTGTTCATCTTATTTCTGGGGATAGAAACCTAATCTGGCCTATGAAACTGAGGGAATGTGTGTGTAGCTGATGGCTTTCAAAAGCAGCGATGTGGAGACAAACGGTCACACTGGTGGACAGGCCCAGAACATGGTATTTGTGGGGGGTAGTAAACAACAAACACCTTCCCCAACCTCAAGCATTTATGAAAGTTTCAATAACACAGCTAGTAAACCTCAAATCAGCCAGTGATTCAGAATATTACCAGGGATTTTAATATGCTGGACGCAGTGTTATTTGTTGGTGCTTCAAGAAAAAGGATAATTTGTCAGAAATGGTTTTGTTATGCAAAGGAAGAAAAAACTACCACGGGGGATCCCGAGACTGCTTTAAACTGCTGCAAGAAAGCAACATCAAGTCTCAGGTGGACATTTACCTTCATAGAGAAAACAGTGACTTGTGAATAGGAGTGCTGAGGATTTTGGTTTTAAGAAATTAGATATTCTGTACATAAAGGAGGCTTGATATTTTCCTCTCAGTTTTTAAAAGCAAAAATAACTCTGTTTCCAATAAATGTTATAGGATTCCTAATTTCAGTTAAAAAATAGAAATAGTGGAAAGTTTTACAAAGTTCTTTTAATTTACATCTGTATATAAACTGAAGAAATTCACCAAGTCTTTTGATATGCTAACCACCAGATTTCCTCTGCCAGATGGAGGTATCCAGAGAGACTTAGTCCCTACTGTTATTGTTTATACAGCAAATTATTGTTCTGTTGTCCTAGGGAATATTAAAGTGGGAGTTCAAGATAAAGCCTAATCGAGATGAAACTTCTCACAAAATTAACAACTCTAATTTGTTATGTTCAAACTCAACATGGAATCAGAGTAAGTACTCTTATGATTCAACTCAAAGTTTCACAGCAGTACTTAGTGTGTGCCTTTTCACCAAAAGAAAACGATGAGCTCTTTCGCCTGGGTTTTGGTTTTTGTTGACTTTGTTGAGTCAAGTAAGGAAACACCAGTTTGAACCACCAAGAATTGGACCAAAGTTTTTTTCACAGTTTTCATAAAAATTAAGTGGCAGCATTCAATACTTCAGACAGCACTAGCAGCCGCCTTGAAAAGTTACTCTCCTCATACCACACATTTTTCTTCTAAATATATGTTCTAAATAAAAGGTAACTTTATAAAAGCTGGCAAGTTAACTCCTTCACTGTTCCCAAGACAGCAAGCTGTAATAATCACAGGGAACTCCAAGCTCATGTCTGAACTTGGGACATCACCATGAAAAAGCTAATGCCAACAGACCGTAATAGTATTTAATCTCTCGTCTTCTCCAGTCTTGTCACCCCTGGCACATTATTCATCCCAGTAGGTATTTAAAAACCACATCAAATTAGGTCTTTGAAATGAATTCTTTCTATTCACTCCAATAGTTACTAAAGATTTTTCCTCTGAATGCTTAGCATCATTTTAGGGAAAAATTCAGACAGAAAAAAATGCTTTTTTCTTCCCCTTCTCCACATTTTTATATTACAGAGAGCAACAGGCACCACTTTTCCATTCTCTCTCTTTTCAAAGACTTGTTGATATTTAGAAAATTTCTCATTCTAAAGAGTGGCTTTGCTTCTGCAAAAAACACCTTTCAAAGCTAAAATCCACCTGAAGAGAGTGTTGAAATCTCCAGGCAATTTTGTTTTCAACTGAAAACTTTTCATTCTCCTTTTTCTGTTTCTTTGTATTCTTTCACTTTTTTTTGGCCTACCATGTCAAACTGAGCAATCTCACTTGTTACATCTGCTCTTCAGCATTTGGCATGGGCAGGGATAATGGACATCTGGGACAAGCATCTAAAGCTCAGGTCTGATCAACTGAATCAGATACCCAGAAACCACTTGACACACTTTCTCTACACATGTGCTGCTTAGCATAACTTTAAGACAATCACTAAAACCGTTGAATATGTAACCGGAACAAGTCTGTGAACCTTCTGATGCTTACATGTCACTGCTCATAGTGTTGACTAAATCATATTTTACTCATTTGAGAGGCTCCCTTGTGACCCTTCCAAGAAGGCAAAAAGCGATGAAGTCCAATGAGAAAGGCGATTGCCAGCTCCCTCAGTTCTGAATATTCTCCTTATTCCCATGTGCCCGGCTTCATTCATTGTCTGGGAAGCAGGAGAGAATTCCTCATCGTGATACACGCAACTGCCAAAAGTAGACATCCTTTTTATCACTCCTTATCTTTCCTTAAATAACATGGTTTTTTTGCTATATGTCCCCTCTGAACATATATAAGAAGGTTCAATTGTTAGCACAAAACAGTTCTTTAATGCAGGCACAGAAATATCTTAACCATGTGCTTCAGTTTCCAGACATTTTCTGCATTCCCAGCCCAGTCACTAAGATGCTCTGAGAGACAGGTTTGCTCTTGGAAGCCTTTGCTGCAAAAGAGGGAATGACAATCTTTCCAGCAATAAGGACCATGCACCAGGAAACGGAGGTGGAGTAGAGTTAAATACCTGGAAGCCTCAATAGACCATGTAGGCACCCTGCTAAACCTAATTCCAATCTGATACAGCCTTGTTTCTTCTGTCTTCTCCATGACATTGATATTTTTAAGACACAACCACTGAGATGCTCAGATGCTGTTTCCCTATGCCAGCATAGTTAAAATCTGAAAAATAGCTTTTCAATTCATTCAGGAATAATATTAATTATAACTTAATCTCAGCAGATTTATAGCAACTCAGTGAAGAAAAACTGAGTAAAATCTCAATGAGCAAGAATGGAAAAACACAAGCTCTTTCTTGTTCTAAGAGACTTTTGAATAGTTAGACACTGGCATGATGTCTTTTTTTTCCCCTGGGAGCATAACATCTGCACTGCCATTCTATTCAAGCCATAATACAAAACAGTCTTGCATCCTCATAGATGTTTGCATGCGTATCATCATAAGTGGCAGTCACTTTGAAATGTTAGTCCAAGGCAGAGAGATAAGACAAAGCACTACTTCTGAACTAAACTGAGTAGGGTGTAGGTGATGATAACACAAAACTTCTCTCTCATGTATCTGTGTCTATTTCTTGCTGTAATAATTAGGATAAGACAAATAAGTAATTTGCTCATATTAGATAGACATTTACCAGAAAAAATTTACTTGTTTATAAGGAGAAATGAAGCAGTAAGATATCCTCTACAAGTTACACTGGGGATAAGCAGCAAAAATGGAGACTATATGGAGACAAAATTGTTTCATAAGAAAGAGAAATTGAACCTAAATTTGAAAATAACCAATATTTGAAAACAGAAAAGGAAGTCTAATGAAATAACATTACACAATTGAATTTGATTCTTTCAAATCCACCAACAGAGATATATTGATTCCCATTTATAATCTGGATTTCCTGTAACCATGTCAAAAGATGTCAAAATCAATTATAACTGATGTTTGCCTCTTACTGTATGTTGCATTCTAAGACTCAGTTTTATGTATTTGTTGACAGTACAACAGAAGTCTAAGGATGTATATCTGCATGTATGTATACAACTGAGAAACTAATACACTTGTAAAAGGTATGAGCTGGGCATCTCATCTGCCAGGGACAGTGCAGACCCTGTTTCCTGCGTGAAGATCAGCAGCAGGCAGAACAGCAGAACACTGAGGTCCATTCAGATCTCCACCTCCTTGCAGAATCAATAGCACAGGCATCACTTCATGTGCAGTTTAATTATACTGATCTGCAAACTTTCTACCTGGACACAACTTAAAACTAAACACTCTAATGAAGCTCAAACGGCCAATATGTGCTAAAATGAATCAAGTTTAATACTGAGGGTATGAGTGATGAATGAACCCCCCACCAGTCTGTGAGGCTCCTCAGCTACTCAGAATGCGATGTCAGGTGCATCACTTCTGCCATATCCCATCCCATCCTACCTTTGCACCCAATTGTCATCTGTTGCATATTCCAAACCTAGGAAGGATTGTGATTTCTACAAAGCGAGCCACTACTGCCAAGTGGAACAAGTAAGTCAGAAAAGCAACTATCTTTGACAAGTAGGAAATGTAAACAGGCACTAAAATTTAATTTTCCAAAAGTGCGCTGCTCAAGTTACAGTTTTCCACCTGTACCTGAACTCTAGCTGCAAATTTATTCCTTACAAAATTAAATACTCCAGAAATCAACATCTCAATGATATTTTATCATGCAATTGTAGTCTTGGTAACATTACATAACAAAGTATTTTGTGGTCCTGGTTTATGTACACTTTTTAGGGAACATTTAAAAGGCAGATTTTTAGAATTTGGAAAAAAAAGACTAAATTACCCTAGATCTCAACACAGAAGTCTTATAAAAATACAGGGAGTTCATTAAGACAAATACAGTCTTTGGGCAAAAACAAGACACTAGTTTTTATTTTAAGGCTTTATGACCACTTAAAGCTAAATAAGGAACTGGCTTTCATCCTATTAGTGCTTATTAAAATAAAAAAGAAAAATCAACAAAAAAACCCAAACCAAAGTCATTGACCACCTCAAAATGACTTCAAGCAATCTTACTTTTGCAGCTGAATAAAAGACATAATGCAAAGGATCAGTTTGATGCACAGGCACACTTCAGTGTATCATCTAAATTCTAATAGTGTGTGACACTGTCATCTATAAACTGTCCAGCTGCTATAAGATGGTACTTAGATGTAGGACCAGACTACATATACTGGTTTAAATAAGGACATGCTAAGTATTTTAAAGGCTCCCTAATTTACCATTGCTTATATCCAGGTCTGTAGTTCAAGACAAACTCAGTTAGTTTTTTGTTTTGTTTTGTTTTTTTTAAAAATCAGTGCATTTAAAGACTGTTACCAAGGTGAATTACCCAAAAGGATTCAGTCCAAGTTTATTCCTGAACATACCCTTCCAGCATAACACCACTGCATTACAAAGTAGAATCCACATGTAAAGTATTTTTTGGGACCAATTCACCGTTCCTCAGCTCAGAAAATACCATTAGATAATCCAGTTTGCTCTCTCATGTACTAAAGACAAGCACATAAATTTATTTTATTATTCATTTACTTTTCTGTCAAATTTTCTCCAGCCTGTTTCCACCTTCCGATTCTGCAAAGCCTGGACTGCAACAGCAAGAAGCCTTATGTTACATTCTGTTACTGACTACAATGTTTGCCCGACCAACTTCACTACCAATACAAAGCTGCGCACAGCACTAAATATCCTGGTAGCTGGTCTTCAGATGGAAGAGGGCTGTACCTAACCCATTTACAACAAGAAACAAATTGCACAGCACGATAGGTAGGGTTTGTTTCACAGTTTTGCTTAATATGGCAAAAGATAAAATAAATTCCAAATTAATTCCAAAATACTGAAATTACTCAAAACTTGGCCTTGTCACCTCAGCTTTCATTCTGATGTACCAAAACAAAAATAAACCCATTTCATTCTCAAAGTTACTGGCTTACTATCTCCACGATGCAAATATTGTTACTTTACTGGTGCAGAGATCCTAAAATAATAATTTTTAAAAAGAGACTAGACTGAATATTTGATAAAAAAGCAGCACAGCAGATTTGGAAGTAAGTCACTGATTCAGTGGAAAGGACACTATGCTAGCAAGAAAGTACTACTGAAGTAATCTAAACATTAAAGGAACTTACAGAATACCAAGAAGAAGTTTTGCTATTGGATAATGAGCTTAGTAAGTGTGATGGGAGGAAGAAAGGAAAGGTGAAGAAAGAGTCAGAGTTCCTAAAGGATAACATGAAGATGAGCAGAATTTATCTGTTCTGAACAGGCAAGTTTATCCTTCCTTCCTTGGAGATGTCATAAACTATTTTTAGTTCTTGTCTCAAGGACATCCATGTAAAACTTCCCTGTAGAAACCAGCCGGATGATTTGATATGTCCCCCTCCAGCTGGCAGATGATGTAAGGAACCATTCCGGTTCTATGCTTTAACACTGAAAAGTAAAGCTCCCACCTCATAAAGGAGTATTAATTCCTAAGGGTCTTTCCACTCTGACAGCATGTTTTAGCCCTAATAATTACTTAAAAAAAAAGTAAAAATCAAGATATTTTTACACTATTGCAAAACTAAAGGTTTGGACTATATTTGAACTTCTGCCCGCCTTCTGAGTACCACTTATGGAAACGAAAGGAGAGACTACAAGTGTTTCTTAAATAGCTGGTAAATGCAGCAATTCGCAGTTAGTGCTATAAATATTGTGGGGAAAATTGCTGTCAGAGAATTATTTATAGCAAAGTTTAGATATCGGCTACAAGCCATTTTCAGAAGCTGTCCTTATCTCTAGATCACTCTTAGACGCTAAAATTCTTACAGCTAGATATTTATGAAGACAATTTAAAGAGTGCCTTGAATAATAACACTAAGTGAAGATTTTGCACTGATAGAAGTACACCCTTTAACTAACTGCATTTGTCACAAGGATAACACAGTGATTTAACATAACCAGCTTTAAACTATAATGTTCCCACAGTATATGTAGATAAACCAGGACTATTAATTTAGATTTTCCAAAGTACCAGACACCTGCCTTTGGGGAGGGGGGGAAGTGTTTCCCCAATTTAGCAATATTAAACTACGCAGTTAAAAATACCTCAGCACAGATCTGAAATGAACTTTTAATAAAAACAGCAAAATCCCCATCTCCTCAGCAACCTACTTGATGGATATTGCATCTGCTCATATCGTTTACATGATTAATAAGGTTTTCTATAAGCCTGTTCTGTTAATTAAAAAATACCAGGTAATATATTGGTGACTTTCTTCCTTTAGATCTTTATCATTTAGAAAACAAAATGTATTATTATGAAAATCTTAAATCATGTATAGAAGTGAATGTTTATTTAAGATTTTTTGAATGTCAATCAAGACAGTATATCCAAGAAGTGAGTTTTTTTTTAAAAGAGCAATATCTATTTTTTGCATTTTACTACCAATAGACTGAGAGCTATAGTTGTGACTTCACGGAGACAGACCTTACT